>NC_091356.1:2940861-2970861 GCF_038502225.1 Cherax quadricarinatus | reverse complement strand
GTGTGTGTGTGTGTGTGTGTGTGTGTGTGTGTGTGTGTGTGTGTGTGTGTGTGTGTGCGTGTGTGTGTGTGTGTGTGTGTGTGTGTGTGTGTGTGTGTGTGTGTGTGTGTGTGCGTGTGTGTGTGTGTAACTATTACGGAGTACTGTATTAAATTTTTTTATAAAATAACGCTCAATATATAATGTCATTTTCCGTGTAGTATACTGAAAACGGACGTGTAATATTCCCTGAAAGCGGACGCGTTTTATTCCTGTCACAAGCAGAGTGGCCAGGACAGGACAGCCATTTAGGAGCCAGGACCATTTTAAATTACGACATCAAAGTCGTAACAGTAACTCTCACAATATAATATAATAATAATGTATCTTTGCTTGCTACAAGTACATGTACAAAGTTTGCAGGCCTAGCTGACATCAATGACATACTACTATACAGAAAGCCGCTTGTTATGCTGAGCATTTCGGGCAAATTAGGAGGTCAATTTTGTCCCAGGATGGGACCCACACCAGGTACCCATTTTAAACTGATGGGTGAACAGGGATAGCAGGTGTCTTATGGAAGCACGTCCCTAATGTTTTCCAGCCGTACCGGAGGAGATTCGAACCCCGTACCTCAGTGTGTGAGCTGAGTGCCCTAGCGATCTCGCTACGGGACACACTAAGAAGCGTTCATCTCACAGTGTATATAACGAGAGGTGTCTCAGTGCATTTACTCTGAGAGGCGTGTATCTCTCATTGTATAATATACACCTATACACCGAGAGGTGTGTAGGCGTGTTACTAACTCTCAATGACATTCGTGTAGTCGAGAAGCTATCAACCTAATAAACCAAGCAACCATTATCTTGGTCTGTGTGCTAATAAAATACCACTGAACTAGTTGAGGCACGGGAAGGCTACTCACCTACTGTCTTCTGGAAGAGGCTGGTTATCCTTGAGCCAGGTGAGGGTAGCTTCGGGGTTAGAGGAGAAGAGACAGGAGAGGCGGACGGCACTTCCGAGTCTGACTGTTGAGTTACGAGGTCTCATCCGCCACGTACCCGTATCTGAGGAGGATAACACTGTCAGTGTACATAAGGTACGCCGGGTCATCAAGGAAATGTACGTATAGAATACACACACAAAGTCATACAGAGCGCGTGATATATTTCCATCGAGGTCCCGTCTTAGAATGCGTCCCACAAGAATCGACTAACAGGGAGGCTTCATATCATTGATGGTGAGCAATAATGACAAGTTGACGACTCGAACACATGTGCAACACTTGGTATAATTATAAGTGTTGCACTTGTCATTCGCTAACATTTAGGTATCCGTATACAAAGGCACAACAAAGGAAAGACAAGTGCATTGCGAACTTTTATCGTGACAACATTCCGCTCTGTGTAGACAATAACTAAGTAATTGACCGAAATAACTGCACTGAGTGCAATGTTGTCATAGGGGCTGCATGTTTATTACTGCAATGTGAACAGTGTCAGAACATGTAAGAAGAAAAAATTGGAACTAAGGAAAGAAGAGGAAGCAGTCAGAGGAAATGAGAGGGAACAATGCAGTGAGCTTAACAAAAGATTCCATAATGTGTCTGAGAACAAGCAAAGACGGTACCGGAGATAGAAGGGAGGATAAGCAAAACAGAACTCTCCAACAATGAAAAGATGAAAAGGCTCATGTGAGGGGAATCCTATTATAGCTAGACTCATCACAGACATCACCACCAAATGTGTTATAACCACGAATATTAAGAGAGAAAGCTATAATTCCACCCAGGCAACTTACGCGGATTTATAACGCATCTTTAATACCAGGTGAAGAACCAGATGACAGGAAGACAACAAATGAAATGCCAGTATTCAAGAGAGGCAACAGGCAGGAAGCCCTGATTTATTGACAGGTGTCTATAACGACTGGTGAGGCGAAAAGAATAATCACACTGAGGTAGGCCTATTAGACATCCTAGTGTGGTAGTAGTACTAGAAGTTGTTGTTGTTGTAGTAGTAATGGAGGTAACTCTCGGTTGCTGCTAATACTTCAGAGATTACCAAGCTGTCATTATTTTGTCTAATAGTGTCTAAAATGGTGATTAAAGATGATTCAAGGCATTTAGGTCTGCGGAAATTTGGTTTATTAATCACTAGGCAAGCGTCATCGAATCTCATCAGATGGTTGATGTAGTTCCTGTGGAAAATATCGGTATTTTCCAGAATTCACTACACTAACTCCAAACTGAGGGAATGGAGGCATAAGAGAGGAGAGAGACGACGCCTAGAGACAGGTGTCAATTTTGTATATACTTAATTCTAAGAAGTAACCTCGTATTCCTATGCTAATTATACTACTACTACATGTTGCAACCCCTGAATGGGTTACAATGTATATGATGTATATATATATAATGTATATTACCTTTTCATATAATTTTATATTGCTTATATTTGCGATAATAGCTAAATCGTAAATATATTGCTTTATATTATTATTTGACTTAGTTACTATTGTTAGGTAGGATGTAACATATTATGTGCTCATAGTTCAAGTCTTGGTTGTCTAACTACTGTAATTATTGTTTGTGCCTCGTTACTCTCCCGGCTTCTCGTTGTTGCTGGGCAGCAACCGTCCACGGAGCTATCACGTGATAGAGGGGGGGGTGTTCTCACCTCGCCTGAAGTATTCAGTCTGGTCTAGACTCTCTTGGTGGTTGGACATATTCTTGACAAGACGAGCCTAAATCTCCCTTATTGGCCCTTGTTGGAAGATCGTCTCTCGTCTCATTATTGCTGTAGGTTCTGTAGAACTCTGTTCACAGAACTTTGGATAGACTTAGTGATTTTCGACGTTGTACTGAGGTTGTGTGTCGCTTAGACACTCTGAGCAACTCAGGTCCTGAGCTGTAGCTTCTGACCTAATTTGTATTGGTATCTGTGTACTATCACAGTCGGTGATTTTCTTATGCTGAACTTAGATTCAGTATTACGGGAGCTTGGTGACTCTTGTGGAGGATCTGCAGATGGTCCCTACTTAGTGTCGTTATATTATCTCCTTGATCCTGATTGTGTTGCAGTTGCTTGTTATATTGCTATTGGGCTTAACATTCTTTTTATTGTTCAAGCAGACTGTTCTGATTGCCAGTTGGTCAAGAGGTTAGTTTATTTGAGGACTTTGTTAGTCACTTGTTTAAGTCTAGTCGAGTCGTGAGACATAGCGAACTACTAAGAGCACTTACACACATACACACAAACTTACTTGTACATATTTGTAAAATCTTATTAAATGTTAATGTACCAGACGGTACTTAAGACTTATAAATAAGATATGTGCTTTCAGCACAATAATACTGTACACGAGAGAAGAGATTAATATTATTTTGATTACTGTGATTAATTTAATTTAATTTGATATACGCCTAGACAACTTAATTATTAATAAATTTATTAAATTTTAATTTCTCTAGTTAATAGCCTACCAGTTGTAATCCTGAAGCACTATTGAATCATACTGAATTCTAATGGATAATTGGACAAGGATACTGACTAATTGTTACGAAAACCCAGTAACAGGCTGGATGCTAGAAGGGCAGTCCTTTCTAGTATTCACTGGAGATCTCTAAGCTTTTAGAATCGCGTTTATTGTAACACTACATATATTTAAGCTAAGTTAGAGATAGCCGTCAGCTTACAGCCCGGCAGTTTGAGTGCAAGAGGTCTGAGCCGACAGCGAGTAGTCCCAGCCAATCTAGTGCCCGAAACACAAATCCCCGGCCGCGTGCGGTAAATTACCAATCGTGTATCTTAGGTACCAACCGCGTGCAGGCATCCTCGGCACCAGAGGCAGGCAGCTGTAACGGACTCAATATGTATTTCTCAGGTATCCCCCTCTCCTAACACTGTCACTTGAATTGTGAATGCATTCCGGAGTATACATAGGGGTAGAGGTGGCACTCACAATCTGAGATTACCACCATCAACAGCCATACACTGCCTACTGTGAGGAATAAGGTCAGTACCCCCATTGAATAATATTGCACTGAATTGCGTGGCAAGCTTCAGACGGGACTCACGGCTGAAACGAGGGATCACTAACCCAACTCAGCTATGACGCACAAACACTGCCTCAATTCCCCATAGTTCCTGCGGTGTCGTTTCTTCATGCATTGATGTACTCACTTAGACATGTTTTCCGTTTCACCGACGTTTACCTTGTCACAGCGTCCACAAGGGATTGTGTAAATCCCTGTATTGATTGGTTCAAGGTTCTTTACTTTGGTCCTTTACATGTCTTGGATGGATGTCCTGATTTTTGATGGGGACTCCAGTGTTGGCTTGTGCAAATACTTTGCAGACGTTCAAGGTTGCCTGCTTGCTGAAGAATTAAGATGGTGTTAGTGCGTGCAGACCTGATGATTTGAAGTGCTCTTTTCTTTCAGTCCTTGATGAAGAAGGAATGAAAATATATCTCTGTGAAGGTCTGCTATATATATATGAACACTCTTCGTCAAGAAAATCTGGGCTATAAATTCTGTATGATATGATCTTAGAAAAAGAATCCGATGTTGATGCCTCGTTTGATATTAGTATCCTGACTGGAAAAGAAATGTGTGCGAGATCATTTTTATTTGTAATCTTGGAATTTTAAGGTGTTACCTGCTTTGTGGATGAGGACGTCAAGGTATGGTAACCTGTCACCGGACTCTTCTTCAGATATATGATGTGCGCTACACAAATTAGAGGGATTTTTTCGCCAAAAACCTTTCCTGCTTTCTGGGAACTATCAGCCCAGATCATCTAAAGCACTTAAGCGACCTCCTTAACCGCAACAGTCTTCTCTGTCCGAAACATTAATAAACTAATTAGTCTGCATATCACTTCCCTCTTCACAAAGGCAAGCACTACACAAGCCATTGAGCTTCTCCGACGTAAGGTCAATAAAAACCTTAATCTTCCACTATATCCCAGAGATTTTGTTCACCTGATTGAGCTCTTCATTAACCTCAGCTATTTCTCTTTCAACAACAAGTTCTACAAACAAGCCAATAGCGTGCGAATTGCCTTTCCCATCAGTGCAGTCTTAGTAAACATTTATGTAGCACCTGCATACTGAACGCTTCGTCAATATCAACGTAAAATGGTAATATTATTATTATTACAATCAAGGAGGAAGCGCTAAACCCGTAGAATTATACAGCGCCTGGGGGGGGATGTAGAAGGCATTCAGGCTTAATTCGGGGAACTGGAGCACAAATCCAATTCCCTAAATCAAGAGCCCCTCACCAACATCAAGGAATCTTCGACGTAAAATGGTAGACGTTGCGTATACGACGTCCTCAAAATAACCCCCACCCCTTCCCCAACGTTTCGACGTGCAAAGCCTACAGAGAGGAAAAGTACATTGACAAGTTACCATTTCTCGACGTCTTCATTCATAAAGTAAATAACATCTTAAAAGTCCAAGTATACTTCTTTTCCAGTCAGGATATTAAGACCAAACGAAGCATCATCATCACTGGATTGTCTGACGCTCGCCTAGTGACTACAGACCCAAATTTCTGCAGACGTAAATCTTTGAATTATCTTTAATCGCCATTTCAGACACTATCGAACAGAATAATGGCAACGTCATCTCTAAAATATTAACAAGAGTTCTCAAAATGAAATCGAGATTAAGTAGCAACCAAGAGATACCTCTGCTTCTATTACTACTACTACTACTACTACTACTACTACTACTACTACTACCACCATCACTAACAGCATGGCTAACAGGCGAGCTCCAGTGCTTATGATCTTTCACTTCATTTTATTATTGTTTATATTGGCTTGCTAAAGTCCCTGAAGAATAAAAACATTGCCGCAATGCAATGGCTCAGTAGTTATACATGTGTCCTTTTACTTAGCATATTTTCGATAATTCTACCAACATTATTACGAGATAAGAGAAGTGTGCAGAAGCTTTGACTCCCTTCCCCACCCCTAGCTTCATAACTTTACTTTAACTTAGGTTAAATTAAAGTTATGAACCCCTCACTTACTAAAAGACAAAGTAAAGTCTTAAAAAATAGTACAAAAGAGTGCACCGACACTGGTGTCAGGGTTAAAGGGATGAGTTATGAGAAAAAGAATGATAGAAGCAAGCTTCATGTGACTCAAGGAGCTAAAAATAAAACAGGAAAATATACGAAATATTACCGGACATTAACCAAGCGGAGAGGAAAATACTCTGTACCATGACCGTAGCATAAAGTTGTGGTTGTAAACTACATATAACGAGGAAGAGGAACATCAGGGAACACTACAACTAAAGAGATGTTGTTATGGGGAATAAATCGAGCAATGACACGGTCGAAGAGGCCTCCATATTGAGGTTCAAAAATATCGTTTATAAGGCTATTTCTCCTCGGTTGGTCGTGAATTATGGGGCAGGACCAAGAACTGTTCCCCCCCCCTCACACTCAAGTAAAAACAAATGAATGATCACACACACACACACACACACACACACACACACACACACACACATACACGGGAAAAAACCTAACACACGCACACTTTAAAAGATGTTCTGTTCAATGGAATATGTTAAATGTGGAAAAGGGAAGTGATCAAAAATATAGAAGGGGGAAATGACCAAGAAAATAGAAAGGGAAATGAACAAGAATGTAGATAAGAAACGACCAAGAAACAAAACACAGATGGAAAGTGAATCAGGTGTAGTGGTGAGGAAACTGTTTACCTTGGTTATGAAACCAGAAGATTGCAGTCAGCAGTCATCTTAACTATTCTTATTGAGTGAAACTTTGTAGCACATGTAAGGTATTGTTTATCAACAGAACATCACAAACGCAGGTGCTATTAAACGGTCTGCAATACCAGGTGGCGCTGTACACCAGCGTTATATGCAGTCAAAGAGCAGTCAGTGCGAGATATAACAAACAGTAGTATAGCTTTTGATTTAACATATATTCCCACCACAAGAACAGATGTACAAATATATGCAAGTTTGTACAGTTATACAGAGTTCAGGGACCAGTTATACCTAATGGTGAATAGAGTTTTGAAACGAGGAAAACATGAGAACACTCTCACAGAAATACAGATCTGGAATAGTGTCAGCCAACCCGAGCACGAGAGAGAGTTTTTGACGGACTAGGCTGTTCTTGGATGCAAGGTGACCTCACTCAACCCTCACTCTGAAAGGTCTGACAGCCCCCAGCTGTCAAAACAGTTAGCCACCTCGTACCATCCTGTCAGCTGATAACAAACCGTGCTTCTGGTGGACGAAGATTACATGCAGGAAAGTGATTTTGTTTGGTGCACGTCGAATACTAGACGAACGACTGTTTAACAGGAAGCTGAAGGAGATTCACTTGACAAACACACTCGCCTCATTGCACTCGACACGTGTCAAACACTGTGTAGCAAATGTTATCGTTATCCAGTAGCTGTGTATAGCGTACGTGGGCCTTTATGTACTAGCTGCGTGTAGCATGTGAAGAGCTATCTAGTAACTGTGTATAGTATATATGAGGTGGTTAGTAACAGTGGGTAGCATATGTGAGGTGATTAGTAACAGTGGGTAGTATATGTGAGGTGATTAGTAACAGTGGGTAGCATATGCGAGGTGATTAGTAACAGTGGGTAGCATATGTGAGGTGATTAGTAACAGTGGGTAGCATATGTGAGGTGATTAGTAACAGTGGGTAGCATATGTGAGGTGATTAGTAACAGTGGGTAGCATATGCGAGGTGATTAGTAACAGTGGGTAGTATATGTGAGGTGATTAGTAACAGTGGGTAGCATATGTGAGGTGATTAGTAACAGTGGGTAGTATATGTGAGGTGATTAGTAACAGTGGGTAGTATATGTGAGGTGATTAGTAACAGTGGGTAGTATATGTGAGGTGATTAGTAACAGTGGGTAGTATATGTGAGGTACTTAGTAACAGTGGGTAGTATATGTGAGGTACTTAAAAGCTAAATTTTTGTTAATCTATCATTAAAAAATCTACAATTAACCCATGAAATAAGAACGAAAAGTTGACGATGTTTTAATCTGGACCGAAACATCGTCCAGTTTATATTACACATATGTGGATTGGGTGTGAAAGTCTTCCCCCTCAAGGGAGGTTCCTTGACGCTGGTGAGGGGCTCCTGATCCAGGGAATTGGATCTGTGCTCTAGTTCCCTGAATTAAGCCTGAATGCTTTCCATCCCCTCCCCCCACAGGTGCTGTATAATCTCTACGGGTTTAGCGTTCCCCATGATTATAATAATGTGAAAGGCTTCGCCCATGGTACTGTATTTCTTTCTTTGTGGAAAATCTCATATAAAATAAAATACGATTAATAGTAATGTAACACCGTTAATCTTAATTTAACACGATAAATATTAATCTAACACGATAAATATTAATTAAACAAGATTAATTTAACATGATTTATATTAGTTTTATAATTAGGCAGTAGCACTAAAACGCCACACTGCTCTGTACAGCGCCAATAAGTTCCCTAAATGTTTGTTGCTTGGTTTACAAGCATTAAGCTCACTAACTCGTGGGTTTTATGTGAAATAATTGGACAGTGAGCTCAGTGGATGTATGGACGTGGTAGTCTGAGGAACGGTTGTCTTATCTCGCCAGGGAGAGGTAATTTACTCATTGTTTCGTCTTTCTAATGCAATATAATCATTATAGGAACACTATAGGTTGGTTTATGTAATAAGAAGAAGACCGTGTTAACAGTTAAGACAGTAAAAGTGCAACTGGATGAGGAACAAACCGTAAATAAATACCAGATTAGTTGTTAACCTGAATTTACAGCCCGAGCGTAAAATCGTAAAAGAACTAAACAGGAATATTTTAACCTCTAAACTAGGGATTAAACTCTCAGCATAAAAACACTGAATGAAATACACTCTTCAGGAACATACTGAGCCAGAAAGAGATGAGTTATTTTTTCAGAGTATATATCCTGTGACGTAGGAATATACTGAGCCAGAAAGAGACGAGTTATTTCTTCAGAGTATGTATCCTGTGACGTAGAAATATACTAAGCCAGAAAGAGACGAGTTATTTCTTCAGAGTATGTATCCTGTGACGTAGGAATATACTGAGCCAGAAAGAGATGAGTTATTGTTGCCAATACATGATCTTAAAATAACTGAGTGATGTGAGGCACATTAGAAACAAAGTTAAATTACACAATATAAATGAATATACATATAAATCTATATAAATCAACCTATGAATTCGTGAGGAAAATATGCGCTCCAGGTAGGTTACAGGTAGAATGCACGTCTAGTGCATACTGACATGGAAAAGCATTAGTTATTGTTGCCAAAAAAATCGAAAGACGGGTCTCACAATTTGAAAAATAAAAAAAAATGTATACATGTAACTAAGGAGTGTTTGAAGCTTTTTCCACTAGGTATGAAACTTACAAAATACTTTAATTTTACAACCAGGATTTCTGTGACATGCTCGTATCAGCGACATCAACTGTGACGAACTGTACACAAATAATCCACACACAGAAGAAAGAAGCTTGCGTCGTCATAAGCTTCTCTCTCCTATGTGTGGGTTTTTTGTGCATTGTTCCAGTCACGGTATTGTGCCTTTGTTCTTTTGACTAATTGTCTCCTCCCACAGCAAAAGAGGTTTGCATGGTACATCTGTTCTCTTGCCCCCCAAAGCCATGTAGTCCGTAAACTCAAGTCGTATTGAACGACTATCAGTGAATAAACAGAGGAATGAATTGGGACGACTCGAAGTGTGGTACTTGCACGTACTAGGCCTATTACTGTACCGCGGTCCTAGAGACTTGACGCCTTGTCCACTACACTACCACTTATCCACTTCTTTCTATGGGTGGATTGACAGTGGAACCTCTGGTCACGAACGCTTCCGAACACAAACAAATCGGTTCACGACCAAAAAATTCGCCAAATTTTTGCATCTGGTCAGGAACACATAATCGGATGCTGAACAAACACAGCCACGCCAATTTTCACATTTCGCGCCATTTTTTTCCTCACGCGCCAATTTTCCCCACTTCCTGCTGTTTAAGTACATCTCGCCTTGTAGCCGGTCAGACGTGTGTCCATTCGCTGTGAACTCCTTGCGTTGTATTGCGTGTGTTATTGAATTCATTTTGCAGTTAACCATGGCCTCTGAGCAAGTGAAGAGTGTTAATGTGGCTTGAAGAAAACTGAAAGAGAAGTGAAGAGAATTATTGTAAAGCTTGAGCGTGGTGTGCGTGTTGCCAATCTTGCTGGCGAGTTTAAGAAGCCGAAGTCTACGATCTCGACTATTCTGAAGCAGAGAGTGGCTATTAAAGCAGCTAATGTTGCTAAGGGAGAGGCTTCAAGTGCTGGAAGAGGTGGAGAAACTGTTGTTAGTGTGGTTGAACGAGAAGCAACTTGCAGGTGATAGTGTAAGTGAGGCCATCATATGCGAGAAAGCCAGGAAGATACACAGTGATTTGCGGCAGAATTACCCTTGTACGAGTGTAAAAAGTGATGAATTTAAAGTCAGTAGAGGATGGTTTGAAAAGTTTCGTAACAAGTCTCATTCATAGTGTGGTAAGGCATGGAGAGGCTGCTAGTTCTGACGCTGCTGATGCGGAAGCGTTCACGAAAGATTTCGCTGAATTTGTGAAGGACGAAGGATACGTTCCACAATAAGTGTTTAACTGCATCGAGACCGGGTTGTTGTGGAAGGATGCAGAGGGTAAGACACGTCACATTTGATCGGTTTATGGTGACTTTGGTCTACCAGCTAAACGAGAGAAAGCACCTGGAGGAGAACGTCCCTCCATCAGGAGGTGGACTCTCCCTCAAACCAGTAACTTCTTCCCCACTTAAATCTTCCTCCTCACTTCCTTCACGCCAGAGGTCGACTCGTGCCAGGTTAGTTTTCTTGGCTGTTTATGGTATGTTTTTTCCTCTGTTATTAAGTTTTTTTCTCTATTAAACTGTGCATTATTTTGTATAAGGATTTTTCAAACTGATTATTTTTTTCTGTGCTTAAATCTCTGAAGAAAAATTGTTTACAGCGAACGGTTCGTAGGGGTCTAGAACGGACTCTTGCAATGTCAGTTTTCTCTGTTGTTCAAGGTTTTCTTTGTTATTCAAGGTTTTTACATTTAGTTTACTATTACACTATACATTCTATGGTATAATTAACTATTTTTGTGCTTAAAAATCTTAAAAAGCAATATTTACATACAGTTCGTAGGGGTCTGGAACGGATTAATTCGGGTCACGACTAAAGTTGGGTCGCGACCAGTTTTGGAACTAATTATGGTCGTGATCAAAGGTTCCACTGTACTTCTAAGGGAAGATATAAAAGGGCAGAGAATGAAATAGTAGAGATGGACACACCTAAGATGTGCCCGACTAGGCTTAGCAATCCTGTTGGCCACCTAGTGTTATGTTACATAGTGGTGTAGTGGACGAGACCTCAGGTTTCAGGTTCCCTTCCCGTGGGAAGCCAGAACCTGGCCACACCGCAGTATTTATCTTCATATATTTATATGTTTCTATGGATGCATGATTCGTACATAAATGTACACTCCTAGCCCCTCCTCTCAATTCCTAAATTCTTGAACTCACTGTTAAAAGTGAGCATGGAATCTGTTTACACTACCTCCTAATGCAGTTCTTTCCACTTCTTAATTACACTCAGACTGAAGAAGTACTTCTTGATGTCCCTGTGACTCATTTGCATATCTAGTTTCAATCTGTGCTTCCTTACGTTGTTAACTCTTTTATGTATGCATGTGCTCTTGCTCTACCGTCCACAGGATGGATACGGGATGCACAATAAACTAGCCACTTAGGTTGCAAAATCTAATCTTTCTTAAGTCAGAATGCAATATTCTTTGAGTATTTTATATATCGTGATTATGTTACCCATGAATCTGAACTCCTGTGTGTGCACCTAAGAGACCTATAGACATAAATCAATTTCTATGTGAATACATCCATCTCATGAGTCTATTTCCATGAGAACTTATTAGCCGTAAAGATATAAACGTGAACATGTAAGAATACAGAAAACTCCGAGAATTTAAAAGTGGTGTTTCATATAAACATCTGAGATCTGACGGCATAAAATATTTTCCTTGCGAATATGCTTTACCTCTCAAGATGCAAACGTCTCTCTTCTCAGACGTGCCAGACCTAGATGTGTTGATTTGATTTTGCACTTGAACGTCCAATTCCTCATGTGCACAGTAAAATAAGTATTTTTTTTTTGTTTTGTTAATTTTTCAAGGTAACAGCTGTTGTGCTACCTCACCTTATTCAGTCTAAGAATTGTTATCCTACCTCGGCTCATTTAGGCTAAGAGCAGTTATTCTGCTTGAACTTATACAGGATAAGAGCTGTTATCCTACATCGTGTCATACAGGCTTAGAGATGTAATCCTACACCAGTTCATATGAAAGCACAGCCTATTTATAGCATTCTAACACCACCCCTGGGATGCGACCCTCACTAGGCTACTGACACCCAGCTACTTACTGTTAAGTAAACAGGGACAACAGGCGACTGGGATACGACCCTCACTAGGTTACTAACACCCAGCTATTTGTTGCTAAGTAAACAGGGACAACAGGTGACTGGGATACGACCCTCACTAGGTTACTAACACCCAGATACTTATTGCTAAGTGAACAGGGACAAGTGAAAGGAAATGTATCCAACTTTTCCACTCATCCTGGGATTGAATCCGGGTTCCTCAGTTGTGAGCCGAAGGCTGTATCACTTGAGCCACGAGTTACGATCACACTTTTTGAATAATACACCAAGTATGATCAATACCATTTGTATTACGGATTCATGTACACATCACACAATTCTAGGTGAACACAAGCACAGCATAAATTTCTGAGTGAACACAACACATAATTCTAAATAAACACATTGCATAAAGTGACCCAGATGGTCATTATGTAATGCCCAGTTTTCAAGTCATGGTTAGATCTAACAGGTGGTGAAACAAGGGACTCCTCGACTTTCAAACAAGTTGTGTTCCATGTGTTTCAACTTGCAAACGAGTTGTATTCCCAGTGTTTCAGTTTACAAGCGAGTTGTGTTTCTGGTGACTGAACTTACAAACGAGTTGTGTTCCAAGTGTTTCAACTTACAAACGAGTTAAGGTATTCTTGACTGGTGGTGAGCAGATTATAAACAGCTGTTGATCTTCGTGTAGTCAACAGATTTTAAGCGACTTCATGAATTCTCACGATGAGATTTGATAAACTCCCTGATGGATGCAACTTCGTCTTAATAAAATTCTATAAACTGTATTTTTGTCTCCCATTAACCATCGTCTAGGAGCCCTGGAGAGCCCAGAAGACCCCAAGAGACCCCAAGAGAGCCCAGCATCGCCTGTCAGTAACTCAAAACTTTTGCAGCTTGCTTCTCAAACCTGAGTTTATAAAAAGGAAAACTAACGCACAGTCTCGCAAATATTGACTCTGTCTTTCTAGTAAAGCAGACACGCATTTTGCAGGACAAGCTTTTACTAGTACAACGTATCGAGCTGTCTAAATTTTTTTAATAAAGTTACCGACCGAAATGTTCCAATATAAGTTTGTTCTACATAGTGAGTTTTTTCCTGACTATGGTCAGTACTCAGCCCATGGTTAGTACTCGGCCTATAGTCAGTACTCGGCCTATCAAGAGTGGGAGGAGCCCTGATGCTAGTGAATGGTGCTTCAGCTATGGAACTGGAAATATCTCACCCTTCCTCGGATCAAAACTAATTAACTCCCCTTCCTCAGACGCAAAACGACATACGAGGATATTTCCTCTTGAAAATTCTAACGATATACATGGTATATGTGAGGAAGGAAAATATAGCCCTTGACCTCGGTATTTTATTCTGGTATATCATAAGTATTTGACAAAAAAGTATACTCACATGATTTAAATATTTGGCGATCAGTATACCGATATTACTTGAATTCTTGGATATTAGTGTGGTGGTATAATATGAATATTCAGTAAATAATATTCTGGCATAACTCATATATTTAGTGATCAGTGTATTGTATATCTAAGAAAAAGCCCTTGGTATACTAGTATGCACAAATATGTTTGTGAGAGTTACATTTTGCAAGAGTAACATTGTGCTACAGTTACATTTTTGCATAAATTACATTTTGAAATAGTTACATTCTGAAAGAGTTACTACATATGGTCTATAAATTTTAAATTTGGTGATGAATATCTTGTGATTTGAATATCCGATGAACAATAACCCAAAGATCTGACAGTATATCCAAAGATCTGACAGTATATCCAAAGATCTGACAGTATATCCAAAGATCTGACAGTATATCCAAAGATCTGACAGTATATCCAAAGATCTGACAGTATATCCAAAGATCTGACAGTATATCCAAAGATCTGACAGTATATCCGAAGATCTGACAGTATATCCGAAGATTTGACAGTATATCCAAAGATCTGACAGTATATCCAAAGATCTGACAGTATATCCGAAGATCTGACAGTATATCCAAAGATCTGACAGTATATCCAAAGATCTGACAGTATATCCGAAGATCTGACAGTATATCCGAAGATCTGACAGTATATCCAAAGATCTGACAGTATATCCAAAGATCTGACAGTATATCCGAAGATCTGACAGTATATCCGAAGATCTGACAGTATATCCGAAGATCTGATAGTATATCCGAAGATCTGACAGTATATCCGAAGATCTGACAGTATATCCGAAGATCTGACAGTATATCCAAAGATCTGAGAGTATATCCAAAGATCTGACAGTATATCCAAAGATCTGACAGTATATCCGAAGATCTGAGAGTATATCCGAAGATCTGACAGTATATCCAAAGATCTGACAGTATATCCAAAGATCTGACAGTATATCCGAAGATCTGACAGTATATCCGAGGATCTGACAGTATATCCCAAGACCTGACAGTATATCCGAATATCTGACAGTATATCCAAAGATCTGACAGTATATCCGAAGATCTGACAGTATATCCAGCACACATAAGGGGGATTACCAACAGACCCCTGGCAGTCTTCAAGCTGGCACTGGACAAGCATCTAAAGTCAGTTCCTGATCAGCCGGGCTGTGGCTCGTACGTTGGTTTGCGTGCAGCCAGCAGCAACAGCCTGGTTGATCAGGCGCTGATCCACCAGGAGGCCTGGTCACAGACCGGGCCGCGGGGGCATTGACCCCCGAAACTCTCTCCAGGTAAACTCCAGGTATATCCGAAGATCTGACAGTATATCCGAAGATCTGACAGTATATCCGAAGATCTGATAGTATATCCAAAGATCTGACAGTATATCCAAAGATCTGACAGTATCCGAAGATCTGACAGTATATCCAAAGATCTGACAGTATATCCAAAGATCTGACAGTATATCCAAAGATCTGACAGTATATCCAAAGATCTGACAGTATATCCGAAGATCTGGCAGTATATCCGAAGATCTGACAGTATATCCAAAGATCTGACAGTATATCCGAAGATCTGACAGTATATTCGAAGATCTGGCAGTATATCCGAAGATCTGACAGTATATCCGAAGATCTGGCAGTATATCCGAAGATTTGACAGTATATCCGAAGATCTGACAGTATATCCGAAGATCTGGCAGTATATCCGAAGATCTGGCAGCATATCCAAAGATCTGGCAGTATATCCAAAGATCTGACAGTATATCCGAAGATCTGGCAGTATATCCGAAGATCTGACAGTATATCCGAAGATCTGGCAGTATATCCGAAGATCTGACAGCATATCCGAAGATTTGACAGTATATCCAAAGATCTGACAGTATATCCAAAGATCTGACGGTATATCCGAAGATTTGACAGTATATCCGAAGATCTGGCAGTATATCCGAAGATCTGGCAGTATATCCAAAGATCTGGCAAATATCCAAAGATCTGACAGTATATCCGAAGATCTGGTAGTATATCCGAAGATCTGACAGTATATCCGAAGATCTGGCAGCATATCCGAAGATCTGACAGCATATCCGAAGATTTGACAGTATATCCAAAGATATGACAGTATATCCAAAGATCTGACAGTATATCCAAAGATCTGACAGTATATCTGAAGATCTAACAGCATATCCAAAGATCTGACGGTATATCCGAAGATCTGACAGTATATCCAAAGATCTGACAGTATATCCAAAGATCTGACAGTATATCCAAAGATCTGACAGTATATCCGAAGATCTGACAGTATATCCAAAGATCTGACAGTATATCCAAAGATCTGACGGTATATCCGAAGATCTGACAGTATATCCAAAGATCTGACAGTATATCCAAAGATCTGACAGTATATCCGAAGATCTGACAGTATATCCAAAGATCTGACAGTATATCCAAAGATCTGACAGTATATCCGAAGATCTGACAGTATATCCGACGATCTGACAGTATATCCAAAGATCTGACGGTATATCCCAAGATCTGGCAGTATATCCGAAGATCTGGCAGTATATCCAAAGATCTGACAGTATATCCGAAGATCTGACAGTATATCCGAAGATCTGACAGTATATGCAAAGATCTGACAGTATATCCAAAGATCTGGCAGAATATCCAAAGATCTGACAGTATATCCGAAGATCTGAGAGTATATCCGAAGATCTGACAGTATATCCGAAGATCTGGCAGTATATCCGAAGATCTGACAGTATATCCGAAGATTTGGCAGTATATCCGAAGAACTGACAGTATATCCGAGGATCTGGCAGTATATCCGAAGATCTGACAGTACATCCGAAGATCTGGCAGTATATCCGAAGATCTGGCAGTATATCCGAAGATCTGACAGTATATCCGAAGATCTGACAGTATATACGAAGATCTGGCAGTATATCCGAAGATCTGACAGTATATCCGAAGATCTGACAGTATATCCAAAGATCTGACAGTATATCCAAAGATCTGACAGTATATCCAAAGATCTGACAGTATATCCGAGGATCTGAGAGTATGTCCAAAGATCTGAGAGTATATCCAAAGGTCTGACAGTATATCCAAAGATCTGACAGTATATCCAAAGATCTGACAGTATATCCGAAGATCTGGCAGTATATGCAAAGATCTGACAGTATATCCGAAGATTTGACAGTATATCCAAAGATCTGACAGAATATCCAAAGATCTGACAGTATATCCAAAGATCTGACAGTATATCCAAAGATCTGACAGTATATCCGAAGATCTGAGAGTATATCCAAAGATCTGAGAGTATATCCAAAGGTCTGACAGTATATCCAAAGATCTGACAGTATATCCAAAGATCTGAGAGTATATCCAAAGATCTGACAGTATATCCAAAGATCTGACAGTATATCCGAAGATCTGAGAGTATATCCAAAGATCTGACAGTATATCCAAAGATCTGACAGTATATCCGAAGATCTGGCAGTATATCCAAAGATCTGACAGTATATCCGAAGATTTGACAGTATATCCGAAGATCTGACAGTATATCCGAAGATCTGGCAGTATATCCGAAGATCTGGCAGTATATCCAATGATCTGGCAGTATATCCAAAGATCTGACAGTATATCCAAAGATCTGACAGTATATCAGAAGATTTGACAGTATATCCGAAGATCTGGCAGTATATCCGAAGATCTGGCAGTATATCCAAAGATCTGGCAAATATCCAAAGATCTGACAGTATATCCGAAGATCTGGTAGTATATCCGAAGATCTGACAGTATATCCGAAGATCTGGCAGTATATCCGAAGATCTGACAGCATATCCGAAGATTTGACAGTATATCCAAAGATCTGACAGTATATCCAAAGATCTGACAGTATATCCAAAGATCTGACAGTATATCTGAAGATCTAACAGCATATCCAAAGATCTGACGGTATATCCGAAGATCTGACAGTATATCCAAAGATCTGACAGTATATCCAAAGATCTGACAGTATATCCAAAGATCTGACAGTATATCCGAAGATCTGACAGTATATCCAAAGATCTGACAGTATATCCAAAGATCTGACGGTATATCCGAAGATCTGACAGTATATCCAAAGAGCTGACAGTATATCCAAAGATCTGACAGTATATCCAAAGATCTGACAGTATATCCGAAGATCTGACAGTATATCCAAAGATCTGACAGTATATCAAAAGATCTGACAGTATATCCGAAGATCTGACAGTATATCCGACGATCTGACAGTATATCCAAAGATCTGACAGTATATCCCAAGATCTGGCAGTATATCCGAAGATCTGGCAGTATATCCAAAGATCTGACAGTATATCCGAAGATCTGACAGTATATCCGAAGATCTGACAGTATATGCAAAGATCTGACAGTATATCCAAAGATCTGGCAGAATATCCAAAGATCTGACAGTATATCCGAAGATCTGAGAGTATATCCGAAGATCTGACAGTATATCCGAAGAGCTGACAGTATATGCAAAGATCTGACAGTATATCCAAAGATCTGGCAGAATATCCAAAGATCTGACAGTATATCCGAAGATCTGAGAGTATATCCGAAGATCTGACAGTATATCCGAAGATCTGGCAGTATATCCGAAGATCTGACAGTATATCCGGAGATTTAGCAGTATATCCGAAGAACTGACAGTATATCCGAAGATCTGGCAGTATATCCGAAGATCTGACAGTATATCCAAAGATCTGGCAGTATATCCGAAGATCTGGCAGTATATCCGAAGATCTGACAGTATATCCGAAGATCTGACAGTATATACGAAGATCTGGCAGTATATCCGAAGATCTGACAGTATATCCGAAGATCTGACAGTATATCCAAAGATCTGACAGTATATCCAAAGATCTGACAGTATATCCAAAGATCTGACAGTATATCCGAGGATCTGAGAGTATATCCAAAGATCTGAGAGTATATCCAAAGGTCTGACAGTATATCCAAAGATCTGACAGTATATCCAAAGATCTGACAGTATATCCGAAGATCTGGCAGTATATCCAAAGATCTGACAGTATATCCGAAGATTTGACAGTATATCCAAAGATCTGACAGAATATCCAAAGATCTGACAGTATATCTAAAGGTCTGACAGTATATCCAAAGATCTGACAGTATATCCGAAGATCTGAGAGTATATCCAAAGATCTGAGAGTATATCCAAAGGTCTGACAGTATATCCAAAGATCTGACAGTATATCCAAAGATCTGATAGTATATCCAAAGATCTGACAGTATATCCAAAGATCTGACAGTATATCCGAAGATCTGAGAGTATATCCAAAGATCTGACAGTATATCCAAAGATCTGACAGTATATCCGAAGATCTGGCAGTATATCCAAAGATCTGACAGTATATCCGAAGATTTGACAGTATATCCGAAGATCTGACAGTATATCCGAAGATCTGACAGTATATCCAAAGATCTGACAGTATATCCAAAGATCTGGGAGTATATCCAAAAGTCTGACAGTATATCCAAAGATCTGACAGTATATCCAAAGATCTGACAGTATATCCGAAGATCTGGTAGTATATCCGAAGATCTGACTGTATATCCGATGATTTGACAGTATATCCAAAGATCTGACAGTATATCCGAAGATTTGACAGTATATCCAAAGATCTGACAGTTTATCCAAAGATCTGACAGTATATCCAAAGATCTGACAGTATATCCAAAGATCTGACAGTATATCCGAAGATCTTAGAGTATATCCAAAGATCTGAGAGTATATCCAAAGGTCTGACAGTATATCCAAAGATCTGACAGTATATCCAAAGATCTGACAGAATATCCAAAGATCCGACAGTATATCCAAAGATCTGACAGTATATCCGAAGATCTGAGAGTATATCCAAAGATCTGACAGTATATCCAAAGATCTGACAGTATATCCGAAGATCTGGCAGTATATCCGAAGATCTGGCAGTATATCCGAAGATCTGACAGTATATCCGAAGATCTGACAGTATATCCGAAGATCTGACAGTATATCCAAAGATCTGACAGTATATCCAAAGATCTGGGAGTATATCCAAAGGTCTGACAGTATATCCAAAGATCTGACAGTATATCCAAAGATCTGACAGTATATCCGAAGATCTGTTAGTATATCCGAAGATCTGACTGTATATCCGATGATTTGACAGTATATCCAAAGATCTGACAGTATATCCGAAGATTTGACAGTATATCCAAAGATCTGACAGTTTATCCAAAGATCTGACAGTATATCCAAAGATCTGACAGTATATCCAAAGATCTGACAGTATATCCGAAGATCTGAGAGTATATCCAAAGATCTGAGAGTATATCCAAAGGTCTGACAGTATATCCAAAGATCTGACAGTATATCCAAAGATCTGACAGAATATCCAAAGATCCGACAGTATATCCAAAGATCTGACAGTATATCCGAAGATCTGAGAGTATATCCAAAGATCTGACAGTATATCCAAAGATCTGACAGTATATCCGAAGATCTGGCAGTATATCCAAAGATCTGACAGTATATCCGAAGATGTGACAGTATATCCGAAGATCTGACAGTATATCCGAAGATCTGGCAGTATATCCGAAGATCTGGCAGTATATCCGAAGATCTGATAGTATATCCGAAGATCTGACAGTATATCCGAAGATCTGGCAGTATATCCGAAGATCTGGCAGTATATCCAAAGATCTGACAGTATATCCGATGTTCTGGCAGTATATCCGAAGATCTGGCAGTATATCCGAATATCTGACAGTATATCCGAAGATCTGACAGTATATCCGAAGATCTGGCAGTATGTCCAAAGATCTGACAGTATATCCAAAGATCTGACAGTATATCCGAAGATCTGGCAGTATATCCGAAGATCTGACAGTATATTCAAAGATCTGACAGTATAACCGGAGATGTGACAGTATATCCAAATATCTGACAGTATATCCAAAGATCTGACAGTATATCCGAAGATCTGACAGTATATCCGAAGATCTGGCAGTATATCCAAAGATCTGACAGTATATCAGATGATCTGGCAGTATATCCGAAGTTCTGACAGTATATCCGAAGATCTGAGAGTATATCCAAAGATCTGACAGTATATCCAAAGATCTGACAGTATATCCAAAGATCTGACAGTATATCCAAAGATCTGACAGTATATCCGAAGATCTGACAGTATATCCAAAGATCTGACAGTATATCCGAAGATCTGACAGTATATCCGAAGATCTGACAGTATATCCGAAGATCTGGCAGTATATCCAAAGATCTGACAGTATATCCGAAGATCTGGCAGTATATCCGAAGATCTGGCAGTATATCCAAAGATCTGACAGTATATCCGAAGATCTGACAGTATATCCGAAGATCTGGCAGTATATCCAAAGATCTGACAGTATATCCAAAGAACTGACAGTATATCCGAAGATCTGACAATATGTCCAAAGATCTGACAGTATATCCAAAGATCTGACAGTATATCCAAAGATCTGACAGTATATCCGAAGATCTGACAGTATATCCGAAGATCTGACAGTATATCCAAAGATCTGACAGTATATCCGAAGATCTGACAGTATATCCGAAGATCTGACAGTATATCCAAAGATCTGACAGTATATCCGAAGATCTGACAGTATATCCGAAGATCTGACAGTATATCCGAAGATCTGACAGTATATCCGAAGATCTGACAGTATATCCAAAGATCTGACAGTATATACGAAGATCTGACAGTATATCCGAAGATCTGACAGTATATCCGAAGATCTGGCATTATATCCAAAGATCTGAGAGTATATCCAAAGATCTGGCAGTATATCCGAAGAACTGACAGTATATCCGAAGAACTGACAGTATATCTGAAGATCTGACAGTATATCCGAAGATCTGGCAGTATATCCGAAGATCTGACAGTATATCCGAAGAACTGACAGTATATCCGAAGATCTGACAGTATGTCCGAAGATCTGGCAGTATATCCGAAGATCTGACAGTATATCCGAAGATCTGGCAGTATATCCAAAGATCTGACAGTATATCCGAAGATCTGACAGTATATCCGGAGATCTGACAGTATATCCAAAGATCTGACAGTATATCCAAAGATCTGACAATATATCCGAAGATCTGACAGTATATCCGAAGATCTGGCAGTATATCCAAAGATCTGACAGTATATCCGAAGATCTGAGAGTATATCCAAAGATCTGACAGTATATCCGAATATCTGACAGTATATCCAAATATCTGACCGTATATCCGAAGATCTGACAGTATATCCGAAGATCTGACAGTATATCCAGAACTATTGTCAAGTCACGTTGTCAAGCTGGTAAACTTATTTTTATAACCAGTTGCCCTTATTTGGCCACAGTTATTTTCCTGAGCGTTTTGTCTATGAATGGACTTACCAAGTGTACTAAAATACACTGCTAAACTGCCTTATTTAACGTCTTTCTCAGCTATTTTCTTACAAGTGTAAGGAGTATTTTAATATTGGTTTCAGTATCGATAAGTAGATACGTAAGACCCGTGTAAAAAGTTTGACATTTTTAGAAATAATACGTAAGTACAAGAAATATTAAATTCTGAAAAATTGGTAAAGAATCGCCTGGTATTACTTGCGTACCTGGCTGGCAGTAGCGACTTTAGGTCCATTGTTGACCGAGCTCCTGACGAGTATCACAGGAAGCTTAGCAAACACACAACAATGTCGACTGGGATCACCTGCCCTCCACCAGCACACTCCAGTGGCTGTGTGAAGAGCAGTGATGGCAGTAGAAATGCCTTGGTTGCAAAAGTGGATTGCAGATTGTGGAAGGATTGAGGGTAGCATTGATGACAGAAATGTAGTAGAATTGGTGGTAGGCGTGGAGTGTCATTATTGGCAAGTATGGGTTAGGACTAGCGGCAAAGTAGGATGACATTCGTAGAAGTGGGCACGCAGTGGTCGCACGAGTAGGTAGTCACTGGTGGCAGAAGAGTGATTGCATTGTTAGCTGGAGTGCGGGCGGCACCGGTAGCAGCAGTAGGATCATAAAAGTGAGAGGGCGGGGTGTGGGCATGAGGCAGGTAGCAGTGTGGGCGTGGGACTTACAGCAGTATTGATCACCCAGTACTGGTAGTTCTGGTCTCCTCCTTTAACTGTCCACGCTGGATACAGAGCTTAGCATCTTTGTTGAAGTCCCATTCATTCTCTCTTTCCTCCTCTTGACATGACTCCTCTCAATTGCTCTTCTCCTAAACTCTTTATTCCTCTCACAAATTTCCCTCTAGTGTCTTGCTGAAGTACTCTCTTCTTCGTCTCTTTTCATCATGTTCTCTGGGATGCCTTCTCTCTACTCTTTCTGTTCTCCTGCCTACTGACATTAACCTTTTTTTACTGAAATGTTCACACTATTCTCTTTCTTTATATTTAATCTATGTTTTGTCAACATTTATTATCCTCCCACATGTTCCTTTGTTCTCTTATCTCTCTCACACCCCTCAATCCTTGTATTTCAGTCATTTCCTTTTATTCTAATATTACTATCACATTCTTGCATGCATGTAATTCAATTATATCCCACCATGCTTGTGTTACCTATCACTCCATCCTCGTGTTAGTGTTCTATCCCTTCAGCCTTGCATTGCTGTCCTATCCCTCCATCTTTGTACTATTGTCTTATTCCTCCATCCTAGTGTTACTGTCCTAGTTCTCTGTTCTTGTTCACTCTTACGATCTCCTTCATTTCTATATGTGGATTTGTTTAACAAGGTCTTAATTTTTGTAATATTTGCTTGAGAATGCAAATGCTGCTGCCCGAGTCTTCCGCGCAGCTTAACTTACATGGCAGGAAAATTAATTAAATACCCAAGGGAAAATTAAATTATTTAGCTAAATGCAAAGTGGTTCCCTAACTGCGCCAGGTTAGCAACGCTCCACTCGTTTGTAACATTTATCATCTTACTGAGCTTGAGAGAGAGAGAGAGAGAGAGAGAGAGAGAGAGAGAGAGAGAGAGAGAGAGAGAGAGAGAGAGAGAGAGAGAGAGAGAGACAGACAGACAGACAGACACACAGACAGACAGACAGATAGACAGACAGACAAACAGACAATCAGACTGACAGAGATAGAGAGAGAGATCCAGGATCCAGTAGTTCCTGCCCAGCATCGAGAGGCACATAAGCTTAATCTCAACACTTAGGAAGCCAGTCAGGCGTAACAATTTAACACCACAGGAGGCCCAGGAACTGTAAGTCAACTACCTCAAGAGGCACAGGTGCTGTAGACCAAAACCTTCAAGAGACCAGATAGCAGGAAAAACAACCGAAGTCAAACATAGTAAAAATATGACACTAATCGTAAAAAAACTGAGTTGGAAGTATCCGCAGAGTTTTAGTTTTAGCAGGGCGGGATTAAGGCTTTATGGGGTGTAGCCCAGGAGCCTCCTCCAGCTGGAGAGCCTCCAGAGAATAACTGAAAAGTGTTCACAGTTACTGCTGTAAATATATAATTATAGTATGTTAGTACATCACCTGTATGATGAACTGTTGACTGTTGTTAGGTTAGGTAAGGTTCGTCAGGAAACAGGACAAATGTTTCCTGACGCGGGTCTTAGTCAGATGATGACCCGCCTTTGGAGCTTTTGGTCATCTGACCGAGGCCTTCCGCTGGCTTACCGGTCCACCCCTTTAAAAATTATTGTTGACTGTTGTGATTTTTCTTTTCTTTTCAAAATATCACTGGGGTCCTCACAGTACCTGTAGCCCAGGGGACTCATAGTACCTGTAACCCAGGGGGCCTCATAGTACCTGTAGCTCAGGGACCTCACAGTACCTGTAACCCAGGGGACTCATAGTACCTGTAGTCCAGGAGACTCATAGTACCTGTAGTCCAGGAGACTCATAGTACCTGTAGCCCAGGGGACTCATAGTACCTGTAGCCCAGGGGACTCATAGTACCTGTAGCCCAGGGGACTCATAGTACCTGTAGCCCAGGGGACTCATAGTACCTGTAGCCCAGGGGACTCATAGTACCTGTAGCCCAGGGGACTCATAGTACCTGTAGCCTAGGGGCCTACAAAATGTTAATCCGGCTCTGAGTCTTAGCGATCGTTTTCACTGTTACTACACGGAGAGGGGTTGGACATAGATATGGAACGTTTGAAGCTGAATAGAAGAGATATTGCAGTTATTACAAGAAAACCAATAATCCCTAATTTTAAGTTATGTAACAAAACAAACAATAACACTTGCAGAGTCTAAAACTATCTTGAACCTTTAGGCTAGATTCATTAGCAGTGCAGGTGTAATGTTGTAAGTGAACTTAGTGTAATGTTGTAAGTGAACTTAGTGTAATGTTGTAAGTGAACTTAGTGTTTGCTTAGCTTTATGGAACCAACTGACCCTAGGAGTGAGAAAACTTTGTCTGTGACTAGATTGGTAGTGTATACGCATTGTTTTTTGTAGACTTCATTTCGGACTAGATGGTATTTGCACACATACACACATGGAACAGGGGGAGTGACCTAGTAGTGACCAGTGAAGAGGCAGGGCCAGGAGCTGTGACCCGACCCCTGCAACCACAACTAGATGAGTACACACGCACACACACACACATGGAACAGGGGGAGTGACCTAGTAGTGACCAGTGAAGAGGCAGGGCCAGGAGCTGTGACCCGACCCCTGCAACCACAACTAGATGAGTACACACGCACACACACACACATGGAACAGGGGGAGTGACCTAGTAGTGACCAGTGAAGAGGCAGGGCCAGGAGCTGTGACCCGACCCCTGCAACCACAACTAGATGAGTACACACGCACACACACACACATGGAACAGGGGGAGTGACCTAGTAGTGACCAGTGAAGAGGCAGGGCCAGGAGCTGTGACCCGACCCCTGCAACCACAACTAGGTGAGTACACACACACACACAAATAGAGAGAACTGCAGCTCAACAAAATCAAGAAGCATAGTACCTGTTACGTAACACCTCAGGAAATATAGACTATCAACCATCAAGAGGCACATGAGCATTAGAACAACACTTGCAAGCTGCCCAGGATCTGGACTCGACTCACTTAAACACTACTAATTTAAGATGCTCGAGTCTAGACCAGAGCAATCAGATGAAACTAGGTTTGTGATGTCCATAGAATTTATAATACAAAATGACGTTTAACAGTGGATCTCAACCTCACTGTATTAAGTGGGAATTCCTGGAGTATACCTGGAGATGTTCAGATATTCATCAGTAAGTCTTAACAGGAGCTTTGACTTGACATTTATAATTCCTGAGAAAGTTTTTCGCAAATGAATGTGAGAATGTGTTGGTAGCAGGTGTGAAAACACCTGCAGCAAGTAGCCTTGCAGAAAATTTCATGGTCTCTCTCTCTCTATATCCTCTCTTATCTTTCCCTCACATATCTTAGGTATCTTCCACATCCCTTATCATGCTTACTCTTGCGTCTTGCTTTGGAACTCAAAAAGCGGCCACCTCAACGTGGTTATAGGATTATTTTGTAGATTCTTAGTCATATTAAATAGCTGAGAATTGTTTACAATGTACATTGAATGTGTCAGTACAAAATATACCTAAATGGGATCAAATGGGATTCAGTCTCATTCCACAGTCGTTGTGTAATCGAGAAAGGTTTAGTATTCATCAGGGAATTAAATGATAAAATTAATAATCTTTATCTTGCTTGTGTCTTGCCTTTTACACACACTTTCCAAGATTTATTTCAAGTTTGTTCCACTCTCTCTCTCTCTCTCTCTCACACACATTACCCTTGTCGTTTCCTGTGTTCTTTTTATTCTGGTTTGTGCTATCTCTCTTACCCTCTTCAATCTCGTTTCCTCCCCTCTCAGCCTCTTTCTTCTTTCTTCCCTTTTCTACTGCAATTTCTTGTCTTTCTTATTCCCTGCTCTCTTGTTCTTTTTTCCTCACCCCGTATTTATTCGTTTTGCTTCATCTCCAAATTAATTCCCATCATGAACACAATTTTCTTGTTTCGCTCCTTCTTTTCTTTGATAATTTCAAAATGAGATTATTATTGTTATCATTATTATTATTATTATTATTATTATTATTATTATTATTATTATTATTAATATTATTATTATTATTATTATTATTATTATTATTATTATTATTATTATTATTATTATTATTGTAGTATTCGTGGAGAGCACTAAAGCATAAGGGTTATGCAGCCCCTGAGAGAATGGGAAGTAGTCGGGTTTCATCCGAGGAATGGGAGGGTAGTTCCGAAACTTTGTAAAGACTCTTGTATACATGTGACTGTGAGCCTCTTGCACGTGTGTGTGTGTGTGTGTGTGTGTGTGTGTGTGTGTGTGTGTGTGTGTGTGTGTGTGTGTGTGTGTGTGTGTGTGTGTGTGTGTGTGTGTGTGTGTGTTTGCACATGTTTGTGGGTGTAAGAGTGTTTGTGAAGAGTTTGCAATGTGTACAATTGTGAAGCCTCTTGTGCTTGTGAACGTTAGTGAAGTTCATTGCGCATGTGAAGCCTTTTGCACGTGTGCTTGTTTGTGAAGCATCTCGTATGTTTGTGAAGCCTATTGTAAGTGTGTGTGTTTGTGAAGATGCTTGTACGGGTGTGTTGGTGAAGATGTTAAAGCTAGATCGTTAGAATACACATACACACTTGTGAGGTACACATGTTAATACACACACACTTGTGAGGTACACATGTTAATACACACACACTTGTGAGGTACACATGTTAATACACACACACTTGTGAGGTACACATGTTAATACACACACACTTGTGAGGTACACATGTTAATACACACACACTTGTGAGGTACACATGTTAACACACACACACTTGTGAGGTACACATGTTAATACACACACACTTGTGAGGTACACATGTTAATACACACACACTTGTGAGGTACACATGTTAACACACACACACTTGTGAGGTACACATGTTAATACACACACACTTGTGAGGTACACATGTTAACACACACACACTTGTGAGGTACACATGTTAACACACACACACTTGTGAGGTACACATGTTAACACACACACACTTGTGAGGTACACATGTTAACACACACACACTTGTGAGGTACACATGTTAATACACACACACTTGTGAGGTACACATGTTAACACACACACACTTGTGAGGTACACATGTTAACACACACACACTTGTGAGGTACACATGTTAACACACACACTTGTGAGGTACACATGTTAACACACACACACTTGTGAGGTACACATGTTAACACACACACTTGTGAGGTACACATGTTAATACACACACACTTGTGAGGTACACATGTTAACACACACACACTTGTGAGGTACACATGTTAACACACACACACTTGTGAGGTACACATGTTAATACACACACACTTGTGAGGTACACATGTTAACACACACACACTTGTGAGGTACACATGTTAACACACACACACTTGTGAGGTACACATGTTAACACACACACACTTGTGAGGTACACATGTTAATACACACACACACTTGTGAGGTACACATGTTAATACACACACACTTGTGAGGTACACATGTTAACACACACACACTTGTGAGGTACACATGTTAACACACACACACTTGTGAGGTACACATGTTAATACACACACACTTGTGAGGTACACATGTTAACACACACACACTTGTGAGGTACACATGTTAACACACACACACTTGTGAGGTACACATGTTAATACACACACACTTGTGAGGTACAAATGTTAACACACACACACTTGTGAGGTACACATGTTAACACACACACACTTGTGAGGTACACATGTTAATACACACACACTTGTGAGGTACACATGTTAACACACACACACTTGTGAGGTACACATGTTAACACACACACACTTGTGAGGTACACATGTTAATACACACACACTTGTGAGGTACACATGTTAACACACACACACTTGTGAGGTACACATGTTAACACACACACACTTGTGAGGTACACATGTTAACACACACACACTTGTGAGGTACACATGTTAATACACACACACTTATGAGGTACACATGTTAATACACACACACTTGTGAGGTACACATGTTAACACACACACAATTGTGAGGTACACATGTTAACACACACACACTTGTGAGGTACACATGTTAATACACACACACTTGTGAGGTACACATGTTAATACACACACACTTGTGAGGTACACTTGTTAATACACACACACTTGTGAGGTACACATGTTAACACACACACACTTGTGAGGTACACATGTTAATACACACACACTTGTGAGGTACACATGTTAACACACACACACTTGCGAGGTACACATGTTAACACACACACACACTTGTGAGGTACACATGTTAATACACACACACTTGTGAGGTACACATGTTAATACACACACACTTGTGAGGTACACATGTTAATACACACACACTTGTGAGGTACACATGTTAACACACACACACACTTGTGAGGTACACATGTTAATACACACACACTTGTGAGGTGCACATGTTAATACACACACACTTATGAGGTACACATGTTAATACACACACACTTGTAAGTTACACATGTTAATACACACAAACACTTGTGAGGTACACATGTTAATACACACACACTTGTAAGGTACACATGTTAATACACACACACTTGTAAGGTACACATGTTAATACACACACACTTGTAAGGTACACATGTTAATACACACACACTTGTAAGGTACACATGTTAATACACACACACTTGTAAGGTACACATGTTACTACACACACACTTGTAAGTTACACATGTTAATACACACACACACTTGTGAGGTACACATGTTAATACACACACACTTGTGAGCTACACATGTTAATACACACACACTTGTAAGGTACACATGTTAATACACACACACTTGTAAGGTACACATGTTAATACACACACACTTGTAAGGTACACATGTTAATACACACACACTTGTAAGGTA
>NC_091356.1:2915861-2938361 GCF_038502225.1 Cherax quadricarinatus | reverse complement strand
GCTCCCACACCTCCGTATGCCCTCGGATGGCGGCCCAACAGCTAGCTGTGTGCTGGCTGAGCCATTCTTGTAGGGTTGGGTGGTCCTGTGGTTTAAAGCGTCATGTGGTTCTCGCTTACCATGAGGCAGGCCAGTACAACATGGGTTCGAATCCTTGGCTAGCGCAGTGTTGTTATTGATATATATATATATATATATATATATATATATATATATATATATATATATATATATCAATAACACACACACACACACACACACACACACACACACATATATATATATATGTGTGTGTGTGTGTGTGTAAATGAGAAACGAGTCATAACATAAGCTTGACGCAGTAAAAACTAACCTGAATTATTTCAGTTAATTTGAGCTGGCTGCATCAGAACATTTACAAAATTTAAAGTGGGTAAAATCACCTCGGATACTTCAAGTCTAGTCGGCTTTCTTGAAGGAACTCAGCAATCACAACGGACCCTGCCCTGATTCTAACTTCTGATTGCTAGTAGTTTTCTAAATTTGAGTGACGCAATGATTTTCTGGATGGCAAGGCCTGACTGATGTGGTAAATAATGTGCAATGTGTAGAGCAAACCTGTATAGGCAGACGACGTAGTGCTACATAACATTATATACAGAAATAGGTGACTTGGCAAGAGAGGTCATGTGTTATTGGTGATGGTGGTACGCGTGGAGGCCGCCGGCGCCACCAGTACTTCCTGGACTGGATGAGAGATGGCGTAAGTCGACAGGTAAGTCGACGTCATGTTTGCAGGGAAAATTTTATTACGACGTTCCGTTCAGGAATGAATTTCATCAAACACCACAAAGGCCAATCGTGGACGTAAAGTCGTAATAAAGTTTTCACTGCAAACACAGTGACTTTCTGCTGGCACTAATTAACGATGCTTAAAGCTAGGTAATGCAATGGTTGAGTATACCAGCAGTATGTAAATAAGATACTCATTTTATTGTGAAGACGTTACGTCTACAGAAAAAGGTTACGAAGTCATATGTGCGTAGCTAGCCGAGTACGCGAGGTTAAGTGACCTCCCACCTCGAAACCTCCCTCCAGTCCCTATAAATTCCCATATCTTGTTATTCCCTGTAGGAATTAATGAAGTCTCTGGTCACCCAAACGTCTCCACAGTAAAATAACCCACATTGCTTACCTTATTTACATTCTCCATGAATTTGTTCTCTGGTAGGGGAAATCTCTTTAAAAGCTGCCTCTAGGCATTGCCTTCTTGTCCTTGCTTTCCTCAGTGGCAATAAGTACAGCGTGTACACAGTGCACAAGGTGTGGTCTTTCCGGTACACGAGTACAATATACATTGATAAAGGTGTTGGTTTTGTAAGTGTATTTGTGCTCAAGGACTCTGGGCTGCAGATAATGTGATGTTTTCTCTGGATACTCTTCATGAGATCTATCATACACCTATTTTAGTGTTGTGCTGAACATTAGCTCTTGCTTTTATTAATTCACGAACGGCTTTTAATGTGGAAACATCTACTTTGGTGCTGCTCAGTCGAAGGGTCAGGGTTCTCGTGTTAGCCACGATCGATGTCGCTACAATAACTCGTGGCTTGTTTCTCGTGATGAGAACGACACATGCGTATCACTTAAGTATTTTTATTGGAGAAATTTATCGCCTGCATAGCAGGCTTCTTCAGTCTAATACAGAGATGAATTACAATCCTGGACACAGTCGAAATGGAGAGGTTTTTTGAAGTGGTCAGTCCCTCAGCCTTAAGAGGCACATAAGTACCCCGTCTCCTAATATCACGTTTATTTTTCCACTATAATCTACCTTGTTCATAATTACTATCGCATTTGCTTTGTCTGTTTCATAAGGTGAAGTCCAGGATCTTTCCTTAATTCATGGTATAACTTAACAAATCTTTAAGGACAATTGTATTGGAGAGGTCTGACCTGTGCTCAGAAGACAGAGGTACTTACGTGCTCCTTAATGGCCTGAAGAGACCGTTCGCCCATCAAGGCTGAGGGACTGACCACTTCAAACTACATCTCCACTTCTATTGTCACCAAGGTTGTAACTCACTCTGTATTCGACTGAGGAAGCCTGCTATCCAGGCGAAACCTTTCGTCAATAAATGTAGCGAAATGTTCCACTTCTGTCTTACTTATCAACTTATCAGTACTGTATACCAAATATAATATGAAGCTTGTTTTCCGTGCTCTCATTTGGTTTGTTGAGACTGTGTTGTGCGTTTACAGTCACAGACGAGACAGTTAATATATCTGAGCTTCATCGAAATATCGGTGATTGTGTTACATTCACTATCAACAATCTCTGGGTTACAAATTTTATGAACCTCGGGAGAAAAAAAATATAAACACTTACACCACATTTTGTACTCTTTGCGTTTTTATAAAATAGGTGTACATGTACAGGTGTGTTAATACTGGCGTTTTAAGGGAATAAGACACATGCACAACTAAAGCATCTAATGGAGACGTTTTGCTAATGCTCTCCTTTCCAAGGGTTTACAAGCCACTAGTGGTGAAACGTCTCCTTCAGTAAATGTCTTGAATGTGAGTTGCTATCACACATCTGCGTCTCAGTAGGATATTGTTCCGCAACAAATATAATTTAACCCAAGATTCAGCTGGACCTTGAAACTGAACGACACTGTGCTCTCTCCTTATAGAAGTTAAATTATACGAACTCAACAGTACCCTTATATACCAGGAATCTTGGCAACCTAGCTGTATTAACCGACTTAATAAAGACCTTGCGTGTTCGTTAAGTGGTCTCTAAATAAACTTAGCTATGCACGTAGTGTCATTTTAGCACGCTACGATAAAGCTACATAATGTAGGAGCATGGCACGCGTGACTGAACAGCACCAGGAAACGTTCAAATATGCATGCGTGCCATGTTGATACAGACGACTTATAGGTCATACTGAACTAACAGATTTAGACCAAGAGCCTATGTAAAGTTTCCAGATGAAAGGATGTAAACAATTGCCTTACTTAAGAATAAATATAACCAAACCAATATAAACATTGGCTTGGTTATCATGTTTTATAATCGCCGATTCTATGATGTTCCTTTCCACCACTGGAGAGTTTGAGAATGTTATTCGAGCTTCTGACCATCTATCAGGAGTGTTGAAAACCCTGATGTGGTACCATAAGTATTGGTTTCTTGTGCTAACCGAATCAAGTACTGTTGTTGTGGCACCTTAACTTCTAACAGTTGAGCTGTTTAGCCGACATAAAATATATCAGAGTCACTGCAAGAACCCTACACTTCTCACTGTCTTTGCAAGTGAATTCCTGATCAGTACGTCCACGTATTCTTAAATATTACTACATGTATGTTAAATCTTTGAGAGGTTACTAAAAGGATTATCTAGGGAGTTAAGAAGGGGTTAGTGAAGTAGTTGGACATTTAATGACAATGAATGACTTGGAGGGTGTATAAGTCTGTAGGGGAAGGAAGGCGAGGTAGTTGTCCTAAATACTAGTGGTGAGTAGTGGTGGTGAGCAGTGGTGAGTAGTGGTGGTGAGCAGTGGTGAGCAGTGGTGAGTAGTGGTGGTGAGCAGTGGTGAGTAGTGGTGGTGAGCAGTGGTGAGCAGTGGTGAGTAGTGGTGGTGAGTAGTGCTGGTGAGCAGTGGCGAGTAGTGGTGCTGAGCAGTGGTGAGTAGTGGTGGTGAGCAGTGGTGAGTAGTGGTGGTGAGCAGTGGTGGTGAGGGGTGATTAGTAGTGCTGGTGAGCGGTGATGAGTAGTGGTGAGCGGTGATGAGTAGTGCTGGTGAGCGGTGATGAGTAGTGCTGGTGAGCGGTGATGAGTAGTGCTGGTGAGCAGTGATGAGTATGAGTAGTGCTGGTGAGCGGTGATGAGTAGTGCTGGTGAGCAGTGGTGAGTAGTGCTGGTGAGTGGTGATGAGTAGTGCTGGTGAGCGGTGATGAGTAGTGCTGGTGAGCGGTGATGAGTGGTGCTGGTGAGCGGTGATGAGTAGTGCTGGTGAGCGGTGATGAGTAGTGCTGATGAGCGGTGATGAGTAGTGCTGGTGAGCAGTGGTGAGTAGTGCTGGTGAGCGGTGATGAGTAGTGCTAGTGAGTGGTGATGAGTAGCGTTGGTGAGTGGTGATGAGTAGTGCTGGCGAGCGGTGATGAGTAGTGCTGGTGAGTGGTGATGAGTAGTGCTGGTGAGTGGTGATGAGTAGTGCTGGCGAGCGGTGATGAGTAGTGCTGGTGAGTGGTGATGAGTAGTGCTGGTGAGTGGTGATGAGTAGTGCTGGTGAGTGGTGATGAGTAGCGTTGGTGAGTGGTGATGAGTAGTGCTGGCGAGCGGTGATGAGTAGTGCTGGTGAGTGGTGATGAGTAGTGCTGGTGAGTGGTGATGAGTAGTGCTGGCGAGCGGTGATGAGTAGTGCTGGTGAGTGGTGATGAGTAGTGCTGGTGAGTGGTGATGAGTAGTGCTGGTGAGTGGTGATGAGTAGTGCTGGTGAGTGGTGATGAGTAGTGCTGGCGAGCGGTGATGAGTAGTGCTGGTGAGCGGTGATGAGTGGTGCTGGTGAGCGGTGATGAGTAGTGCTGGTGAGCGGTGATGAGTAGTGCTGATGAGCGGTGATGAGTAGTGCTGGTGAGCAGTGGTGAGTAGTGCTGGTGAGCGGTGATGAGTAGTGCTGGTGAGTGGTGATGAGTAGCGTTGGTGAGTGGTGATGAGTAGTGCTGGCGAGCGGTGATGAGTAGTGCTGGTGAGTGGTGATGAGTAGTGCTGGTGAGTGGTGATGAGTAGTGCTGGCGAGCGGTGATGAGTAGTGCTGGTGAGTGGTGATGAGTAGTGCTGGTGAGTGGTGATGAGTAGTGCTGGTGAGTGGTGATGAGTAGCGTTGGTGAGTGGTGATGAGTAGTGCTGGCGAGCGGTGATGAGTAGTGCTGGTGAGTGGTGATGAGTAGTGCTGGTGAGAGGTGATGAGTAGTGCTGGCGAGCGGTGATGAGTAGTGCTGGTGAGTGGTGATGAGTAGTGCTGGTGAGTGGTGATGAGTAGTGCTGGTGAGTGGTGATGAGTAGTGCTGGTGAGTGGTGATGAGTAGTGCTGGTGAGTGGTGATGAGTAGTGCTGGTGAGTGGTGATGAGTAGTGCTGGTGAGTGGTGATGAGTAGTGCTGGTGAGTGGTGATGAGTAGTGCTGGTGAGTGGTGATGAGTAGTGCTGGTGAGTGGTGATGAGTAGTGCTGGTGAGTGGTGATGAGTAGTGCTGGTGAGTGGTGATGAGTAGTGCTGGTGTAAGCCTGTTCCTAGCCAGACACCATAGGAAACTGGCTCCCATGCATCCACCTTTGCAGATCCTTTATATATCGATGGTGCCAGAATGTTTAACACTGCTGGTGTCAGAATGTTTGTCACTGCTGGTGTCAGAATGTTTATCACTGCTGGTGCAAGAATGTTTATCACTGCTGGTGCCAGAATGTTTAACACTGCTGGTGCAAGAATGTTTATCACTGCTGGTGCCAGAATGTTTAACACTGCTAGTGTCAGAATGTTTGTCACTTCTGGTGCCAGAATGTTTATCACTGCTGGTGCCAGAACTGGCTCCATGAAGACGCAGTGACATCTCTCTGTTGCATGCAATAAGGGCGTTAGGGCACTGCAACGTTGCCATAGCAACCCAAGGATACCAACCACTCTGAACTGTATAAAGAATAATCAAACAATGTATTTCCAGTGATGTACGACTGTAGAGGTTATAAAAGGTAACAATAGTTTCTTGCGTTCAAATGCCGTACTGAAGACATAGGTGAAGAAAGCTTTTAATGGGAACGTTTCGCTCTGTGTAGAGCTTGATAAAGCTCTGTAGAGTTTGATAAAGATCTACAGAAAAACATTGTATTGGGTAATGTTTATCAGACAAGCCATTCATACACTTAAACACTAATACACTTTATTATGATATCCAAAAGTGGAGATTGGTAGTAAATTTGGGACATATACACATATAGAGACACATCGCACTTTATATACACTGAGATGTATATTTCTCGATGTGTATGAATTATGAGATATATAACTTAGTATATATACACCGAGATATGTATTTCTTGATGTGTATGCTTTAAGAGAGCCATAACTCAGTCTGCATAAAGATACGTATTTCACTTGGTAAATACGAAGAGAAATGCGTACCTCCGGGTGTATGTATCCTGGCTCCTCTCTGAGGATATACGCTGAGATAAAGTCCGCTCAGTGTGTGTACTCAGAGCTCCAAAGACTGAAGTGTAACAATACACTGCACTACACTACAATACAATGCACTACAATACACTACAATGCACTACACTACAATACACTAAAATACACTACACTACATTGCACTACACTGCACTACACTACACTACACTATACACTACAATACACTGTACTACAATACACTGTACTACACTACACTGCACTACACTACACTGCAATACACCACACACTACACTGCACTACACTACACTACAATACACTACACTACACTACAATACACTACACAACACTACATTACACCACAATACACTGCACTACACTACACTACAATACACTACAGTACACTACACAACACTACATTACACCACAATACAATACACTGCACTACACTACACTACAATACACTACAGTACACTACACAACACTACATTACACCACAATACACTGCACTACAATACACTACAGTACACTACACAACACTACATTACACCACAATACACTGCACTACACTACACTACAATACACTACAGTACACTACACAACACTACATTACACCACAATACACTGCACTACACTACAATGCACTACACTACACTACACTATATTTAAAAGATAACATGCAACTGCACATTAAGTTGTCACCTTGTCATGGTTCCAGGGGTCGACGCCTCCACGTAATTAAAACAATTTTTTCGCTACGTAAGAGAAATATGAAGGAATTAATAACCCAAATCTGTCCAACAAAAAAGGTAATACAAAAATTAAAACTGTAACAAATTACATTTTTTAATATTTGTTCGCAAGTCTATATATTTTATTTTTAGAAAATGTAATTTATAATAAGATTCTGAACAAATGATTGCAATAGTTCTTAGTTACATCTGATATTAATGTCGTCATTGTTGTATTGAAGATTAATATTTTAACCTTAATTTTTAGAAGGGTAGAGGGGTAAGCCAGGGAAAGGCCTCGATCAGATGACCAGAACTCCAGCTTCTGTATCACCATATGACTAAGACCCGCGTCAGGGAACACTTGTCTTGGTTTCCTGACGAATGGTACCTAACCTGACTTGTAGCTTTATAGCCCATACGGGTTTAGAGCCTGGTAATGCAATATGAATGTATGCATTCTAGATTTTAGACGAGCTTAGTTGTCGTAGTGTTGAGTGATAATTGTAATGTGACGGAGGGATAAGTTAGATTGTGGTTAGTGTACGATGACTGGATATCTTGCTTCATGTTCACCAGTACTGAGGGAAATTTAAAAGTATTTCTTTTGTTGTTATTGCTGCTGCAGCTGTTGTTGCTGTTGCTGCTGCAGCTATTGTTATTGTTCTGCTGTTGTTGTTTCGACTTTTGTTGTTGTTGCTGTCGTTGTTGTCGCTGTTGTTGTTGTTGTTGCTGTCGTTGTTGATGCTGTTGTTGTTCAAGCTATTCTTTTGACAATGTTGTCGCTGTTGTTACGGCCATGACTGCTGTTATTGTTGCATTTCTTGTCGTTATTTTTAAATTACTGTTGATAGGGTTGCTTCTGTTGTTGTTTCTTTCATTATCGTTATTGTTATCGTAATTATCGTTGTCGTCGTTGTTCTTGCAGGTGTTGTATTATATACGCATGTGTACTGACAGCAAGTTTTTTCCTCTCTGACATCATTGCTCGCCTGACATCTGGTGTGTGTGTGTGTGTGTGTGTGTGTGTGTGTGTGTTCTAACCTCTGGTGTGTGTGTGTGAGGGGTCTGACCTCTGGTGTGTGTGTGTGTGTGTGTGTGTGTGTGTGTGTGTGTGTGTGTGTGTATGGTCTGACCTCTGGTGTGTGTGTGTGAATGTGTGTGTGTGTGTGTATGGTCTGACCTCTGGTGTGTGTGTGTGTGTGTGTGTGTGTGTGTATGGTCTGACCTCTTGTGTGTGGTCCGACCTCTGGTATGTGTGGTATGACCTCTGGTGTATGTGATCTGACTTCTGTGTTTATCTGGTCTGAACTCTGGTGCATCTGGTCTGAACTCTGGCGTATCTGGTCTGAACTCTGGTGTATCTGGTCTGAACTCTGGTGTATCTGGTCTGAAATCTAGTGTATCTGGTCTGAACTCTGGTGTATCTGGTCTGAACTCTGGTGTATCTGGTCTGAACTCTGGCGTATCTGGTCTGAACTCTGGTGTATCTGGTCTGAGCTCTGGCGTATCTGGTCTGAACTCTGGTGTATCTGGTCTGAAATCTAGTATATCTGGTCTGAACTCTGGTGTATCTGATCTGAAATCTAGTGTATCTGGTCTGAACTCTGGTGTATCTGGTCTGAACTCTGGCGTATCTGGTCTGAACTCTGGTGTATCTGGTCTGAACTCTGGTGTATCTGGTCTGAACTCTGGCGTATCTGGTCTGAACTCTGGTGTATCTGGTCTGAACTCTGGCGTATCTGGTCTGAACTCTGGTGTATCTGGTCTGAACTCTGGCGTATCTGGTCTGAAATCTAGTGTATCTGGTCTGAACTCTGGCGTATCTGGTCTGAACTCTGGTGTATCTGGTCTGAACTCTGGCGTATCTGGTCTGAACTCTGGTGTATCTGGTCTGAACTCTGGCGTATCTGGTCTGAACTCTGGTGTATCTGGTCTGAAATCTGGTGTATCTGTCTGAAATCTAGTGTATTTGGTTTTAACTCTGGTGTATCTGGTCTGAACTCTGGCGTATCTGGTCTGAACTCTGGTGTATCTGGTCTGAAATCTAGTGTATTTGGTTTTAACTCTGGTGTATCTGGTCTGAACTCTGGCGTATCTGGTCTGAACTCTGGTGTATCTGGTCTGAAATCTAGTGTATTTGGTTTTAACTCTGGTGTATCTGGTCTGAACTCTGGCGTATCTGGTCTGAACTCTGGTGTATCTGGTCTAAACTCTGGTGTATCTGGTCTGAACTCTGGTGTATCTGGTCTGAACTCTGGTGTATCTGGTCTGAACTCTGGTGTATCTGGTCTGAACTCTGGTGTATCTGGTCTGAACTCTGGTGTATCTGGTCTGAATTCTGGTGTATCTGGTCTGAACTCTGGTGTATCTGGTCTGAACTCTGGTGTATCTGGTCTGAACTCTGGTGTATCTGGTCTGAACTCTGGTGTATCTGGTCTGAACTCTGGTGTATCTGGTCTGAACTCTGGTGTATCTGGTCTGAACTCTGGTGTATCTGGTCTGCTGCTAATTAAGTTTCCACGCGTATATTATTTTATTTGGATTATTACCCAGGAAATTTAGTAATGTAGAATAACCCAAGTAAAGTCAACAGTGTTGTTTATTTTCACTGGGCTCCTTGGATCCTCTTCCCAATGGTGAGACCCACAACAGTCGACTGATACCCAGGCTCCCACTTTCGGCTAGAATGAACAGGGGCAACATAGGGTGAAAGACCGGGGAATATTGTATAAAGTGAACTAGATATCGAACCGGCATCACTGAGAAAGCCCCAAAGATTTCTTACTCATTCCTATTACAGTTACAACAGGTGAGATTCTTTTGGCAAGCAATAATCATATTTTCCATAAAGATGGCTTCTGTCACCCCAAACTAGGATACGAAGTAGTTAAGAAGATTTACTCAGCATTCTAATGTTTCTGAGAGAGAACGAAAGTTTGATTAATCTTGCTAGAAGGCAATACATTTAACAGGTTTATATATTCACCATTATAACCGGACGATATTACACCATCTCCCTGGATGACTGCTGTCTACCAACCTACTTCCTATTATAATTATTAGTGTTGGTGGTGTTAGTAGTAGTAGTAGCAGCGGTAATGTAACAGTAGTAATAATCGTAGTAGTAACAGAAATAGTAGCAGAAGTAATAGCAGGAGTAATAATAATAGTAGTAATAATAGCAGTAGTACTAATAGCATGAGCAGAAATGTAAGATGACCTTAAGAAGGAAACACTTTCACCATTATTTGCCCAGTAACTGTTTTCAAAATCTGATACCATTTGCATGTAGTTTTTTAGTTTTTACAGGCTAAGAACTGTTATCTTACCTAAGATCATTCCAAAGCCCAAGCTTGTCTAAGGTATACTACCAACCTCAACAGTCGACTAGCACCCAGGTACCTACTTACTGCTAGGTGAAGAGGGACAGCAGGTGTAAGGAAACATGCCCAACGTTTCCACCCGTGCCGCTTATCCAAACACGGACACTCAGTATGTGGGCTCCGTGAGTTGCCAACCGAGCCACGGGCAATCTCGAGTTATGAGAGAAATGAAATCTAAACGTTGGAGGAAGGGAAAAAAGAAAGAAAGACGAATGTTCAGGTAACCTCTTAAAGATTCACTATCGAGGATAAGTAATAATAATAATTATTATTATTATTATTAATAGTAGTAGTAGTAGCAGCAGTAGTAATAGGTATAATTTCATTATTTTTATTATACCATCATTAAACACTATTTGATAGGGGAGACATAGCCACGTTAAGCTCAATAATAGAATACAAAGAAAAGAATTCCACTGGTAATTCTGGTTAATCTACTGAGAAAGTCTCCAGACTTTCTTAAAGAAGCAGTTAAAAAGAAATAAAAAGTAGATGGTGAAGCCTGGTGCTTGTCCAAGGCGGCGATGAGTTCCATAAATACTGCAGAGGTTTTCGGATGAGCTCAGTAAACATTCCACAAACTTGATCGCCAACACCTTAAAGCCGACCTGAGGACCTTTAACCTCTTAACCAGTGTACGTGAATCTACTTGTTACTCGAAGTACATGTTAACTACCAACTACACCAAGGTCGTTAAGGCTGCATGTTACCTGTACACCACCACCAACAAGGTTACTCTTTCCTAAAACAGGGTTTAAGTCAACTCTTGAAGATACCTCTCGGAGTATACTGTATACTCTTTCCATCTGTAAATTTTACCATCGTGGGGAGGCATCTCGTGTGTGTTTAGAATATCTTTTTTCTGCCTCTGAGACGTAGCAGTTTGCAAAATCATTTAATTGAGTTGTATCATTAGAGGATTTATATAATATATTGCGTTCATTTTGGTAAATAACAGTTCTCTGCTCTCCACGGTAACCACGAGTACACACTAAGACAGTGAGTACACACTAAGACGATGAGTACACACTAAGACAATGAATACATACTAAGACTGTGTATACTCACTAAGATTATATTTATACTTAATAAGAAGATGTACAGTTCACAATAAGATTATATACACATTAAAAATATGTATACAGTAAGACTGTGTACACACTAAAACTGTGTGTACACACTACAACTATTTGCACTCTAAAATTTTGTGTACACACCCGACTATGTGTACGTGTAAGCTTCACTGGTTAGTATTGTTGATGATCGTCTAAATTTGCTGGCTAATTTATATTTCGTCCACATTTGTTGTGTCTACATGCTACCTTTGCTGCGTCTACGCTTGCACCCGTGTCTACATGTTACCTTTGCTACGTCTACACCCTTGTATGTGTCTATATACTACCCTTGCTGCGTGTACGCTTGTACCCATGTCTACATGTCTACATGTTACCTACCTTATGTCTTCACTCTTGTATGTGTCTACATGCTAGCTATGCTGCGTCTACGCTTGCACAAAAGCCTTCCCCAGCACTTATCACTTGACTGCAGTAATGGTGATAACACTCTGGTATTAACTCTTTTTTTTATACTCGCCTCTCCACAGATTAATTCTGAAAAACTTGTGGAAATCATAGCTGAAGAAAAAATACTGGGGAGAACGTCCATAAATGAGGGCGCATTTATTTTTCTGCCAGGGTTAGGAATACTAATGTGTTTTTGGATCCCAACGTCGTACTGTCGACAACAGCCAAATAAAGACACGTTGCAATAACAAGCTTTTGTTGGCCTGCGTTTCGCTCTGTAAGGAGCTTTCTTAAGACTTGATAAAGCGATACGCAGAGCGAAACGTTGTTCCAGTAAAAGTATTTTACTGCTAATTGTGTCTATTCTTAAGTGAATTTTATTCTATCATAAATAAACGTGTGATGTTTATTCTAATCCCTTTAAGGGATTAGAATATATATGTCATTGAAAGGTTCTTTACCCAAGGACTCTGAGCCGCCCTTTTATTAAATAACAAAAAGGCACAATACCGTGACTGGAACAACACACAAATAACCCGCACATAGGAGAAGGGAGCTTACCACAACGTTTCGGACCGACTTGCACCATTTACAAAGTCACAAGTCCAAGTCGGACCGAAACGTCGTCGTAAGCTCCCTTCTCCTATGTGCGGCTTATTTGTGTATCGCCCTTTTGTTTCTTGTCTCGAATCTGATTACCTCCCATTAGCAAGGCTTTTAATGATCCTGAAGGGCTTAGAGCTTTTCCATGACAGTAAGAACGTGACAGAGTAGCTGTATATATTGACCTCAGGTGAGGGACGTAACAGATGAAAAAGACATTGTCACTGGTAGACGGGATTCCTCAGTGGAAGTAGATCATACCCGAGGGATGAGCCAGGAGTAAGTAAGAAGGTTGTGGAGAGCTGCTCTGTACCAAGACTCCATGATGACATGTCTGACAACTTGTCAGACACTGCAGCATCATCAAATCTTGGTACAGAGGACATTTCCACAACCTAGTTACTTCTGGAACTTTCCTTGGGTATGACCTACTTCCCATGGATAATCCCGTCTACTAGCGACAATGTCTTCATCTGCTGCATGACCCTCATCCGACGCCAGTGTATATAAGCGCTAATGTGATGTAGTGGATTTGTCCAATGGTGACTCCGCCTCCTTCTGCTTCTACTCACCTGACTTCAAGTATATAACCCACTTCTCGGAGCATATGCTGTACTTTTTTCAAGATTGATGGACTAAACACATCGACTCCAGGATCAAGTACTGATTACCTCACTCTCTTCCTCATCTTTCACCGTTTTTTTCTGTATTGGACTGAAGAGGCCACTGGCTGGTGAAACGTTTCCTCTGTAAAGATTTGCAAATGTTGCACAAGTGCTTCATTCTTCAACTTGTCGGTTTTGTAAACCATTGCATCACAGAGAAAGACCTGCCTAGTATGGGACAGTATGCCTGCTGCAGTGTTCTTCCGTTCCAGTGTTCTTAAGTATACAGGTAACTTTCAGAATTGTAGATGAATGGTTCACAGAACCGACATGTTGATAAATTAGACACATGTGCAACTCTTGGGTATCTTTATTAAGGAAACGTTTCGCCACACAGTGGCTTCATCAGTCCATACACAGGAGAAACTTGAAAAACAGGAGGAGAATGAGGTAATCAGTCCCTCAACCTTGAGTCGATGTGGTCAGTCCATCAATATTGAATAGAATACGGCATATGAGCTGAGAAGCAGCTTATAAACCGTAGGCAGGAGAGGTGCAGCAGTTGTAGGTGGTGTCACATTTGCTCAATGTGGAAGTAGGTCGTGCCCAAGGGTTAGGCAAGCGAAGAATTCCCAAGTATTAAGATCCCAAGAAGTTGCAGTGTCTGACAGGATTGTAGATGAATGGTTCATAGAAGCGACACGTTGATAAATTAGACACATGTGCAACTCTTGGGTATCTTTATTAACTTTCAGAAATTGATGTTGAAAGCATGTAAGAAAATTAAGGTAGGATGATGTAGTATATGTACACCTGAGGGTGTACACGAGGCAAGTGTACACCTGAGAGTGTAAAGGGCACATGTGTACGTGAGAGTGTACACTAGGAAACATGGCAACTCTTTAACAAGGTGAAACAGCTTTCATTCTTCCGCTGCACTTACTCATTACCCTCACCAAATTGGTATGTTGTGGTGGATAGTTAGTCGGGGAGGGGAAGTGGTTGATATGGGGAAGCTAAGTGACTAGTGGGGGTGGAGAAGTGACTGGTGGGAGTGAAGTGACTGGTGGGGATGTAGAAGTGACTGGTGGAAGTGAAGTGACTGGTGGGGGTGGAGATGTGACTGGTGGGAGTGAAGTGACTCGTGGGGATGGAGAAGTGACTGGTGGTGGAGAAGTGATTGGCATCCCAAATATCCCTTAACTTTAGCTCCCTGCCCTTCAATGTTCCGAGAAAGGTAGCCTCAGTATCCCTTATCCCAGGCCACTCCGAGAAGTTTATACCCAGTATCCCCCAGCACCAGTCTCTTGCAGCTCAGTGATCCGGGAAGGGTGTCCTCAGAATCTTACAACCTCAGCCTCCTGTACATCAGTGTACGCAAGAGATGCAGTTGTTGTACCTCATCAACCCTCATATTCAACTACCTTAAGACCTAAGATACACAGTTCAACTCTCCCAAGAGGTCAGAGAGCAAGACCAGTAACTTTAGCATACTCAAGAAGTCTGTCACCTTCGGGATCAGAGTCTCAACAAGCCCAGGAGCTATATCCAGGGACGGATTTACTATGAAACTAACCAAGACAGTACTCGCAAAAATAAATTCAAGTTGGAAAAAAATAGATTTAGAAAAGATATGAGAAAGCACTAGTTTGCTAATAGAGTTGTGGATGAGTAAAACAGACTCACGAGTAGTGTCATGGAAGAGAGAACTTTGGAGTGGGAATTAAACCAGCCTAGTATGGGCCAGCAGGTCTTTTGCAGTGTTCTTCCTTTCTTATGTAACTCTCCATCCGATGAAGTCGCAGAGAAAAGTTCTGGCTCTCATTAATTATTCCAAACGTGAAATTTTCTCAACCAATTAACCAACCATCGATGCAGAGAAATCCATCCTACTTGAAGCCTAGACCATCAACCTCTCTGATACCATCTTGACCGTATAGTAGCTTTGTAGCTCAGTGCCACTACTAAAGAATACAACAAATAATTGCTTGTTTAGACATTCTTGATACCTTTTTATTTTCTCTCAAGGCGCCTGAAGCAGCTAAGACTAACCTTTTTTGCTGAAGTATATATCGTAGGGAAATAAGTCGCGTCCCTGAAATCGATATTCATAGAAGCAAACCTGATCTTACATTTGAAAGCCGCCAATGGAATCAAGGTACACTTTCATTTGGACTTGGAGGGACTGATTACCCTAAGTCAACAAGGAGCGCAATATTTACATTTCCATCCTCGTGTGTTACATCTTGGGAATTAAAAAAAATCTCAGCGTGCCTCAAAGATTCTAAAATTATGATTCTACGTTTATCAAAGAAGATAGACGGTGGATTTTAACCACATTAACTTTCCATAAAAGCACAAAAAGTTCCACCGGAATATCCATATAGAGGAGAATATAGCCTAAAAGCTTGAGAATGTGTCTGAGAATGCAACCATTTCCCTCGTGGCTGTGAGAGCTCGTCGTGCCAGGCATTTCCTCTTGTATGTCCTGAATTTTTCACAGGACATTCGCCTCGTCTCTCAGAGTGTTCGCAGTGGCGAAGCTCTTCACCCTACGTCCTCAGTCTCACCGAAAATACGTATATTTGCGGCATTGTATCAGCAAATCAATAAGGCTTCCAACGGCCTTTCCTTATCTCCTTTCTATTTGCTCAAAGGAATCGTTCATTTTTTAGGCAACTCTTTTGTTAATTTCTTTTTTTTCTTACACACTAACCAAATTATCCCCAACTTCTCATCATTCTTGTATGATCAGTCACTCAGAGTTAACATAAAAATGTTGAATAAGCAGTTAGAATGATTCACATACAAAAGCAGGACTGTCCCACCTCTCGTGACATACCTTGTGCTTGACTGTTCGAGCCTGCAAGCGTCGAGGTTTGGCTCCTGGCCCCGCCTATCAGGTACGAACGGTCATGCACACTTCATGGCTTCGTGATACCTCTTATCCCTATTCATAAAACTTTGTATAGAATTTGCTTCCAGTACTTCCTCATGGCCAAACGTCCCCAACCTCAAAATTACCTCTCTACGTTTTCTACTCTCTCCAGTAATTATTCTCTGTATTGGATTGAAAAATCACTGGCTGGCGAAAGGTCTTCTCGGTAAAGATCCCTGTGTATTGTTTGTCTCTTTCATCAACTTCTCAGTATTGTATACCTTCAACATAATGGTACAAACCAAGCTAACTTGATTGAAGTATCGTAGCATTATTATTATAATAAAAAAAGAAGCGCTAAGCCACAAGGGCTATACAGCAAGTATCGTAGCAGCGAGAATGCTGAGTGCTGTGAGTGTTGCTGTAGCAACGAGCAGGCGGAGGTAGGTCGGTAAGTAGGTAAGGTTTGTTAGGAAACAGGACAAGTGTTTCTTGACGCGGGCCTTAGTCATGTGATGACGGAGGATCAGACATTTCTGGAGCTCACTTGAGTGTTGCTGGTAATGGTTGTGAACTGCCCAGCTGTGTTGACGTTCTCAAAGTTTATGCTCACCTGAGATCTGATTTCCCTGACAACAGTAGAACTCTTGTTGGGTTAGTCATGACATGGGTTGGTCCTGCCATGGGTTGATCCTACCATGGGATGGTCCTGCCATGGGCTGACTCTGCCATGGGATGGTCCTGCCATGTGTTGGTCCTGCCATGGGCTGGTTCTGGTTCTTGAACTTCCAGTAAAGAACAACCTCAACCAGACTACAGCCAAGAGTAATATTCCCAAAAACAATATTTCCCAAAAATTATAATCCCAAGAATACATTTCCCAAGAATTATATTTCCAAGTATAACATTTCCCAAGAATTATATTCCTAAGTATAACATTTTCCAAGAATTATATATCCCAAGGTGAATATTACCTGAGTTGTAGCTACGGGAATTGTAGCTACAGGAATTGTAGCTACAGGAATTGAACTGAAATTACTCTCCACAATTCCTGAATCTTATTTTAGGATGCCCTATTACTCAATAATTTTGAATTATTAAAGGCATAAACGAAAATAAATTCTGAATGTAAATTTTAATTATTCATTAAACCTTAATTAAAACTATCATCAAAGCATTGGTAACCTGTTATTATTTAATAATATTTTAAATAGGTAATTAAGGACGTTGATGGATCAGCTGTATATCAACTGACTCATGACGTCACTGAATCAGCTGACTCATGCCGTCACTGAATCAGTCGAGACAAACTGGATTAGTTATCGATGATTCCTAGGATCATCGACCCTCCACTGATTGGTCCTATAAAAGCTCCTCCTATAGTCTGATAAATCAATCTGTTGCTGCTCGATGCCCACATTCCCAACCAACAGGAAGTAATCACGATAGACACACCCCAGCTAGCTCTGTACACCACCTGCTCCCATTCCGCAGGTTCTGCATGACCTTTGTGGGTATAACGCTCCCCATGAGTATGTTAATAACTGTTCAAGAACTAAGGTGTTAAGGTGAACATCTTTGACATTTATAATAATGTTAATAATAATAATATATAGCACACAAGCCTATGCTTTACTATATGCACCTCGCGTGAATAAGTGAAAGAATATACAAAGAAATATCACAGCCAGCAGGATTGGAACCCAGGTTGGTAGCTGTCCACGAGTGCGGTTTACCTCCGTCTGACACCTTAAACCACTCAGTTACAGATACCTAAAAACGTTAGGCAACCTGCTTGACTGCAAGGCATGTTCCTTCCCAGCGTTGGGCACACCAGTGAGCCTCGATCATGGTCCCCAGTTATTTTATTTTCCTCCTGTATGTTCTGGCCACACGAGCGTCCCCGTTTGGTGTACTAGCCTCCACAAGCAGTATATATCGTATTGTAACCACGAACGAATGGTATTTAATCAATAACAACACTGGGACTAGCCGAGGACTCGAACCCGTGTTGTTTTGGCCCCCCTCATGGTGAGCGAAAATCACACGATGCTCTAACCCACAGGACCAACGAATCCTACAAAGATCACGCACCCAGCAGAGCTAGGTGTTGTACTGTGATCTGAAGACACCTAGCTCTGCTGAGTGCGTTATCTTTGTAGGATTGGGTGGTCCTGTGGGTTAGAGCATCGTGTGATTTTCGCTCACCATGAGGCGGGCCAAAACAACACGGGTTCAAGTCCTCGGCTAGTCGCAGTGTTGTTATTGATTAAATACCACTAGTTCGTGGTTATAGTGCGATATATTCTGCTTGTGGAGGCTAGTACACCAAACGGAGAGTAGAATGAAATTAGCTCTGAGGCACCCACACCATCGATTCGAACACAATACACTTGTATTGTAAAAACATAAATGTTACCGATCTTTTTATCAGTCTGACGATCCACCAGTCAAAAATACATTTGAACAGTCTACCCACAGTTTTATATTATTTTAAATAACACACACACACACACACACACACACACACACACACACACACACACACACACACACACACACACACATACACATATAACCAAGGAGGAGGTGAAGAAGCTGCTATGCGAACTTGACACCTCAAAGGCGGTGGGACCAGACAACATCTCTCCGTGGGTCCTTAAAGAGGGAGCAGAGATATTGTGTGTGCCATTAACAAAGATCTTCAACACATCATTTGAAACTGGGCAACTCCCTGAGGTATGGAAGATGGCAAATGTAGTCCCAATTTTTAAAAAGGGAGACAGACATGAGGCACTAAACTACAGACCTGTATCACTAACGTGTATAGTATGCAAGGTCATGGAGAAGATCATCAGGAGGAGAGTGGTGGAGCACCTGGAAAGAAACAACTGTATAATTGACAACCAGCACGGTTTCAGAGAAGGAAAATCCTGTGTCACAAACCTACTAGAGTTTTATGACAAGGTGACAGAAGTAAGACAAGAGAGAGAGGGGTGGATCGACTGCATTTTTTTGGACTGCAAGAAGGCCTTCGACACAGTTCCTCACAAGAGGTTACTGCAAAAGCTAGAGGATCAGGCACACATAACAGGAAAGGCACTGCAATGGATCAGAGAATACCTGACAGGGAGGCAACAACGAGTCATGGTACGTGACGAGGTGTCAGAGTGGGCGCCTGTGACAAGCGGGGCTCCATAGGGGTCAGTCCTAGGGCCTGTGCTGTTTTTGGTATATGTGAACGACATAACGGAAGGGATACACTCAGAAGTGTCCTTGTTTGCAGATGATGTGAAGTTAATGAGAAGAATCAAATCGGATGAGGATCAGGCAGGACTACAAAGAGACCTGGACAGGCTACAAGCCTGGTCCAGCAACTGGCTCCTTGAATTTAACCCTGCCAAATGCAAAGTCATGAAGATTGGGGAAGGGCAAAGAAGACCGCAGACACAATATAGTTTAGATGGCCAAAGACTGCAAACCTCACTCAAGGTAAAAGATCTGGGGGTGAGTATAACACCGAGCATATCTCCTGAGGCGCACATCAATCAGATAACTGCTGCAGCATACGGGCGCCTGGCAAACCTACGGATAGCGTTCCGATACCTCAGTAAGGATTCGTTCAAGACTCTATACCATTTACGTCAGGCCCATACTGGAGTATGCAGCACCAGTTTGGAACCCACACCTAGTCAAGCACGTCAAGAAATTAGAGAAAGTGCAAAGGTTTGCAACAAGATTAGTCCCAGAGCTACGGGGATTGCCCTACGAAGAAAGGTTGAGGGAAATCGACCTGACGACACTGGAGGACAGGAGGGTCAGGGGAGACATGATAACGACATATAAAATACTGCGCGGAATAGACAAGGTGGACAAAGACGGGATGTTCCAGAGAAAGGACACAGACACAAGAGGTCACAATTGGAAGTTGAAGACTCAGATGAATCAAAGGGATGTTAGGAAGTATTTCTTCAGTCATAGAATAGTCAGGCCATGGAATAGCCTAGAAAGTGACGTAGTGGAGGCGGGAACCATACATAGTTTTAAGGCGAGGTATGATAGAGCTCATGGGGCAGGGAGAGAGAGGACCTAGTAGCAATCAGTGAAGAGGCGGGGCCAGGAGCTATGAATCGACCCCTGCAACCACAAATAGGTGAGTACACACACACACACACACACACACACACACACACACACATACACACACACACACGCACACACACGCACACACACGCACACACACACACACACACATGAAGAGAATGAGAAGAGTTCATTCGATCGAAGACCAGGCAGAACTACAAAGGGATCTGGACAGGCTGCAGACCTGGTCCAGCAACTGGCTCCTGGAGTTCAATCCCACCAAGTGCAAAGTCATGAGGATTGGGGAAGGACAAAGAAGACCGCAGACGGAGTACAGTCTAAGGGGCCAGAGACTAAAAACATCACTCAAGGAAAAAGATCTTGGGGTGAGTATAACACCAGGCACATCTCCTGAAGCGCACATCAACCAAATAACTGCCGCAGCATATGGGCGCCTGGCAAACCTCAGAACAGCATTCCGACATCTTAATAAGGAGTCGTTCAGGACCCTGTACACCGTGTACGTTAGGCCCATATTGGAGTATGCGGCACCAGTTTGGAACCCACACCTAGCCAAGCATGTAAAGAAACTAGAGAAAGTGCAAAGGTTTGCAACAAGACTAGTCCCAGGGTTAAGAGGTATGTCCTATGAGGAGAGGTTAAGGGAAATCAACCTGACGACACTGGAGGACAGGAGAGATAGGGAGGACATGATAACGACTTACAAAATACTGAGAGGAATTGACAAGGTGGACAAAGACAGGATGTTCCAGAGACTGGACACAGCAACACGGGGACACAGTTGGAAGCTGAAGACACAGATGAATCAAAGGGATGTTAGGAAGTATTTCTTCAGCCACAGAGTAGTCAGGAAGTGGAATAGTTTGGGAAGCGATGTAGTGGAGGCAGGATCCATACATAGCTTTAAGCAGAGGTACGATAAAGCTCATGGTTCAGGGAGAGTGACCTAGTAGTGACCAGTGAAGAGGCGGGGCCAGGAGCTTGGACTCGACCCCTGCAACCTCAACTAGGTGAGTACAACTAGGTGAGTACACACACACACACACACACACACACACACACACACACACACACACACACACACACACACACACACACACACACACACACACACACACACACACACACGCACACACGCACACACACACACACACACACACACACACACACACACACACACACGCACACACACGCACACACACACACACACACACACACACACACGCACACACACACACACACACACACACACACACACACACACACACACACACACACACACACACACACACACACACACGCACACACACGCACGCACACACACACGCACACACACACACACACACACACACACACACACACATACACACACACACACACACACACACACACACACACTGTGTAAAATTAAATAAATAACCCACCCACTGAGTAAAACTTATTTACATGTACAACACACACTGTAAAGTTCCTTTAAATCCCACACCCACTGTGTAAAATACATTCAAACATCCCACCCACTGTGTAAAACACATAAACAGCCCATCAACTATGTAAAATACATTTTGACAGCCCACCTTCTGTGAACAATATAATCCTTTCCCAATGTTTAATATATGCAATAAAACAAACAACTCACTGTGTATCGTAGTGTTGACAAGTAACAGTAGTACTACTACTACTACTACTACTACTACTACTACTACTACTACTACTACTACTACTACTACTACTACTAATATATTTATCTCGACACGTACGGGATACATCTTATACAGACCTACTACTTTATAGAAAGCTCCTTGTCATGCAGAGCATTTCGGACAAATTAGGTCAATTTTGTCCCTGATCCACCATGAGGCCTGGTCACAGACCGGGCCTCGGGGGCGTTGACCCCCGGAACTCTCTCCAGGTAAACTCCAGGGTGCGATCCACACTAGTAGACTAACACTCAGGTACCTGTTTTACTAACAGGTGAACAGAGACAGCGGTTGTCTTAAGGAAACACGTCCAAATGTTTCCACCCGTACCGGGATCGAACTAATGACCTTAATGTGTAAGCTGAGTGCGTTGTAACCGAGCTACGGGATACTACCTAACCATCATGCACTATCACATCATTAGTGGCTCCTTAATATATGCAATCATAACATCATTTACTGTTATGATACCATGATAACGAGCTTATGATAACATAACGAGAATTCTCACATTTACACCCGGATAGTGGGTTAAACTATATAATATCCAGATAAATCGTAATAAATGATTGTCACTGAAAAAATAGCTGTTCATTACGACTGATTTATGGACTATACCGCCTGAAGGGGCATGAGAATAGATGTACCATGACAGCTTGTGGAGGGTGAGACAGTAGGGTCACAATTGGTGCCGCTGATGCAACCATGTCACAGAAGTCATGCTTGTAAACTCATCGTGTTTGTAAGCTCTGTGGCTGAGTGGTTATAGCACTGGCCCTGCTGAATTTTTGAAACAGGGTT
>NC_091356.1:2853361-2910861 GCF_038502225.1 Cherax quadricarinatus | reverse complement strand
GGCTCGATTTTCTACATTTCCCGAACCGGCTTAAATGCTTCAGAAAGTCTGCTGTCTTTGAGAAGTTCTGTTATCCGTCGTCTTCTCTGTAGGAGAGAGACTCTCGAGTTTGCTTCTTCTCCTTTGTCATTGTGGTATGTGTGTGGAGTATATTTCGAACACTAGTGAGCTTATCGCGAGAAACTGGTGTTATCATTGCCCAGTACGACTGTGTAGCACCAGATAGCCGAAGTGCTACATTCTTAACGCTACCACCATCTAACATAACTGCTTGTGCAGCACTAGACGTCTCAGGTGCTATATCTGCTTTAATATATGAGAGCAGAATGCTCTCTTGAGGGCAGCTAGTACCTAGCGAGTAACTAATACCTAGTGAACAACTAGTACCTAGTGAACAACTGGTAACTAGTGAGCAACTGGTACCTAGTGAGCAACTGGTACCTAGTGAGCAACTGGTACCTAGTGAGCAACTGGTACCTAGTGAGCAACTGGTACCTAGTGAACAACTAGTACCTAGTAAGCAACTAGTACCTGGCGAGCAATTAGTACCTAGTGAGCAACTGGTACCTAGTGAGCAACTAGTATCTAGCAAACAACTAGTTCCTAGTGAGCAACTAGTACCTAGTGAGCAACTAGTACCTAGCAAGCAACTAGTTCCTATTGAGCAACTAGTACCTAGTGAACAACTAGTACCTAGTGAGCAACTAGTGCCTAGTGAGCAACTAGTACCTAGTGAGCAGCTAATACCTAGCGAGCAACTAGTACCTAGTGAGCAGCTAGTACCTAGCGAGCACTTAGCACCTAGTTAGCAACTAGTAACTAGCGAGTAATTAGTAACTATGAAATAACAAGTACCTAGCGAGTACATCAATCATTATACAGTGACCTTCATAAGGTCACTGTCGCTACCCTCATCTTCACAACATTACCTTCACAGCATCACCTTCACATGACTTTCACTCTCACCTTCACAACATGTTCAAGAACATCCAAGACCAGACGGAAATGGTGATGTCAACCAGTGTTTGACTAAGAAAAGAATTGTCAGTAATAACACATACACAAACCGTCACAGTTTGAAGACATATTCAGAGAAAGACGGAAACTCAGAACAACTTAGTCAACAAAAATAACATTGCTACTGTTACAGAAAAAAATATAAAAAAAGTCAGCTGAAAGGTGTATTATGCGTCGTGGGGAAAGATGTAAATATGGCTGGAACTGTGAGCTGTTTCTAAATCATTTTCCAAAAACTTTTCATATATTTCCAGTAGGTTCCTCAAATATGACTTCTGGTGATTCAAGTTAGTTACACGTCTTTCACCGGCCCAGAACTCTTCATCACTCCCACGAATTTAGTAATATTTTTCTTGCTCGCTCTGACTGCTGGCAGCAGTATTAATTCCAGCACAGAAAACATGATTCCTGGGTCTACATATCTCACGCTGTACACGTCTTGTGGTGCCTTTAAAATGTCTTTCAGAATTTCCACGCATTTCATTCATGATTACAATCGTCAACATTAATATAGTGGACCTGTATATTCTGCTGGCATTCATTTATTTACTTTCAATATATGTAAAATATAGCGACCAGTTCCAATCACGGAAAAATTTAATTTATGTACACTTCTTTATGTTACTATATGATTTTAGATGTATAGTTCTTAATTTTAAATGTCACGTTTTTTCTACATGTAGTGTCCTACTGATGCATATGTTTATTCTGAGAGTTTAATAGCTAAGTTACTAGTTTGTTCAGCTGTGTTGACTTGGTGACATCTTTCAGCTTATATCTTGTTTAGCAGTAACCAGCACAGTTATTATCTGCTGGTGACTGATAACTGATGTATGTGTTATATTATATATTCTGTATTCATATATATTATATATCCTGTATTCATATATATATATATATATATATATATATATATATATATATATATATATATATATATATATATATATATATATATATATATATATATATATATATATATATATATATATATATATATATATATATATATGTGTGTGTGTGTGTGTGTGTGTGTGTGTGTGTGTGTGTGAGTGTGTGTTGTGGAGTTTATTACCTTTGTTTATTATGCTCGCTATTTACACTGGTTTATTACATTTGTTTATTACACTTGTTTAATTCACTTGTGTATTACACTTGTTTATTATTCTTGGTTATTACTCTTATTTATTAGTTTTGTTTTTATTCTTGTTAATCACACTTGTTTATTACATTTGTTTATCACACTTGTTTATTACATTTGTTTATTACACTTGTTTATTATACTTGTTTATTACAGAGTAGTCTTTTTCTAGTTTTCTTAATTAGTTATACTATTGCATATAATTTAGCGTAATTTGGCTAGACTGTTATCTAACCAGGCTAATTGCTGATTGCTAATTGCTGATTGCTAATTGCTGATTGCTAATTGCTACACGAGGGTCATTAAGGTTGCAGGTAAAATACACACCACCAGTCAAGAATAGGATTCAAGAATACTCAGTGTAGACTGAGAGGCATACATCTCTCGGTGTATATATATTTGTGATCTAGTCTGACCTGAGGTTTTTATTGTGACCTATGAAGGCACCTCGTGCCTGGCATGATAGACTGTCACAGTGCCAGTCTGTATTCCCACGGAAATTTTTGGTCACGGTTATGCTTGTTGTTTGACCTTTATTTTGACTTTGCATTCAATTTTGTCACAGTGAAATGAGTGTTTAGTTTTGTTGATGACAGTTGTTAAACTGGCAACTCTGCCGGCAGCAGTTTGGAGACTGCTGTTCCTGCTGGCACTGTTATACCCTGTGTTTTTTTTATTAACAAATTGAACTTGTGTTCACTGTTATTAGTTGATGAAACTGTTGTGTCATCCATTATATACTCACTAGTGACCATAATTTTTAAAGGGGTGGGCCGGCAAGCCAGCGGAAGGAATCGGTCACATGACTAGAAGCTCCAAACTAAAACCCGCGTCAGGAAACACTTGTCCTGTTTCCTGGCGAATCGCCTAATCTAAACAGCGGTTACCAATAGTACAAAAGTATTCATTAAACATTACGGTACAGCAGCAACAGAGTGGTTGATCAGGCCCTGATCCACCGGGAAGTCTGGTCGTGGACCTGGCCGCGGGGGCGTTGATCCCCGGAATACTCTCCAACGTGAAAAGCTTTGAGATACCAGCGCTCTAAGGCACGTCGAAATATCCCAGAGACTTACTAAACCTCTGTTTTCATAATTCGGTTATTGTGGCGTAAATAAGCGTAACATATATGTTAACCTAATCTAACCTAACCTAACATATGTTAACCTAACCTAACATATATGTTAACCTAACCTAACCTAACATATGTTAACCTAACCTAACATATATGTTAACCTAACCTAACCTAACCCAACATATATTTTAACCTAGCCTAACCTAACCTATGTTAACCTAACCTAACATATATGTTAACCTAACCTAACCTATGTTAACCTAACCTAACATATATGTTAACCTAACCTAACCTAACCCAACATATATTTTAACCTAGCCTAACCTAACCCAACACATATGTTAACCTAACCTAACCTAACCCAACATATATGTTAACCTAACCTAACCTAACCCAACATATATGTTAACCTAACCTAACCTAACCTAACACATATGTTAATCTAACCTAACCTAACCCAACATATATGTTAACCTAACCTAACCTAACCCAACATATATGTTAACCTAGCCTAACCTAACATATATGTTAACCTAACCTAACATATATGTTAACCTAACCTAACCTAACATATATGTTAACCTAACCAAACCCATTTTAACCAAAATTGACAAATATTAAAATATGTGAAATATTAAAAAAAAAAAAATACACGAAGGGTAATTCGTAAAAAAATAGACGTTTTAACTTTGTGACTCTCCTCTGAGCTGTTTAGAGAACTACCTTGCCCAGGCTACCTCGTTGATTACCTGATCAACAAGGCTGTTACTGCTTGATCTGACACTTAATGGATCATGCAGTAGGGATGCTGAGCAGCAAAATAGATGGAATCTTTATGAGTTCTGCGAACACAGGTTCAGTAAAAAGATATAAATGGATCAAAAAACCAAGAAGTTGTAGAATGAGACACTTGTAACATTTGGGAATCTTCAGTGAGGAAATATTTTGCCACCCAGTGGCAAAATATGGAGAAGAACGGTGGAAGATGAGTATTAGTTTGAGGTTATCAGTCTTTCGGCCTGAAGTTGACTCTAGGCCGAGGGACTGATTACCTCAAACTCTTCAGGTTCCATCGTTCATCTCTGTACTGGACTGAAGAAGGCATTGGCTGGCAAAATGTTTCTTCAGTAAAGATTCTCAGATATTGCACAAGTGTCTCATTCATCAACAGTTAGAAGACCTGTGACACATTAGAGTTAAATAAGGAAGAATCAAGGCGCATTAAAGGCAAAGGAAATCAGAGGCAGTTTTTGAGCATCAATATATTACCACCATCAATATAAATATTCATAGTATTTACATTGTGTGCAACAGAGCAGAAATATAGACAGACACTATACTTTTAGGTAACTTAATAAGAGAGAAAATTTGACTAACGTCACTTCCATTGACCCATAAGCAAATGCATAAAGAGACCAGTATGTGTAATCAGCTAGAGCTAGTGAGAAACTGACCTCTAGGCGTGAGTGTAGGTATAAAGTCTACTCGTCTGAAGTTCAGTTCCTAACCCTGATTGATTGACTTTTATAAGTGGCAGTTATTCACCGTACAGTGGTGAGGCCTCTACAGTTAAACGCCAGTAAACTGCAGGGCTTTGGCTGAATCCAGAGGGAATGCAAGAGGTTGTTGTGTGATGCACACTGACTGACGGTAACGTATTCGATCCATGCCACAATGAGGAACCTCACAGCTCTTCAACAAGTGGTAGTTAGTGTGTATAATCTCACGCTCCGTATACGAATGATCGAGCCTCCACTCCTAGCTATAAATAACCCACATAATTAGAGGCCTACAAGTAATAATAATAAGAATATACAATTTAAAAATGCAATATTGGTATGAATATTCTTTATAGATGAGGTGTAGCAACGAGAGGTTTTGACGCAAGTGAAAATGTTATAACGCAAGAACAATGTTATGACGCAAGTGAGATGTTTAGACGCAAGTGAGATGTTTTGACGCAAACTGATTGATTTGGCTACTATTACTACGACTGCTGCTGCTACTACTACTATTACCATAACTACTACTACTTCTACGACTGCTACTACTACAACTACGAATAATTATAATAATAATAATTATTATTATTATTATAAAAAATTGGTGCAAGTGAAAGGTCTCTTGTTATATTGTGGGTGAGGTAAGGAGGGGGGTACCTGGACAGTATTGTGGGTGAGGTAAGGAGGGGGGTACTTGGACAGTATTGTGGGTGAGGTAAGGAGGGGGGTACCTGGACAGTATTGTGGGTGAGGGAAGGAGTGGGGTACTTGGACAGTATTGTGGGTGAGGTAAGGAGGGGGGGACCTGGACAGTATTGTGGGTGAGGTAAGGAGGGGGGTACCTGGACAGTATTGTGGGTGAGGTAAGGAGGGGGGTACTTGGACAGTATTGTGGGTGAGGTAAGGAGGGGGGTACCTGGACAGTATTGTGGGTGAGGTAAGGAGGGGGGTACTTGGACAGTATTGTGGGTGAGGTAAGGAGGGGGGTACCTGGACAGTATTGTGGGTGAGGTAAGGAGGGGGGTACTTGGACAGTATTGTGGGTGAGGTAAGGAGGGGGGTACCTGGAGAGTATTGTGGGTGAGGTAAGGTGGGGGGTACCTGGACAGTATTGTGGGTGAGGTAAGGAGGGGGGTACTTGGACAGTATTGTGGGTGAGGTAAGGAGGGGGGTACCTGGACAGTATTGTGGGTGAGGTAAGGAGGGGGGTACTTGGACAGTATTGTGGGTGAGGTAAGGAGGGGGGGACCTGGACAGTATTGTGGGTGAGGTAAGGAGGGGGGTACTTGGACAGTATTGTGGGTGAGGTAAGGAGGGGGGTACCTGGACAGTATTGTGGGTGAGGTAAGGAGGGGGGTACCTGGACAGTATTGTGGGTGAGGTAAGGAGGGGGGTACCTGGACAGTATTGTGGGTGAGGTAAGGAGGGGGGTACCTGGACAGTATTGTGGGTGAGGTAAGGAGGGGGTACCTGGACCGTATTGTGGGTGAGGTAAGGAGGGGGTACCTGGACAGTATTGTGGGTGAGGTAAGGAGGGGGGTACCTGGACAGTATTGTGGGTGAGGTAAGGAGGGGGGTACCTGGACAGTATTGTGGGTGAGGTAAGGAGGGGGGTACCTGGACAGTATTGTGGGTGAGGTAAGGAGGGGGGTACCTGGACAGTATTGTGGGTGAGGTAAGGAGGGGGGTACCTGGACAGTATTGTGGGTGAGGTAAGGAGGGGGGTACCTGGACAGTATTGTGGGTGAGGTAAGGAGGGGGTATTGTACCTGGACAGTATTGTGGGTGAGGTAAGGAGGGGGGTACCTGGACAGTATTGTGGGTGAGGTAAGGAGGGGGTACCTGGACAGTATTGTGGGTGAGGTAAGGAGGGGGGTACCTGGACAGTATTGTGGGTGAGGTAAGGAGGGGGGTACCTGGACAGTATTGTGGGTGAGGTAAGGAGGGGGGTACCTGGACAGTATTGTGGGTGAGGTAAGGAGGGGGGTACCTGGACAGTATTGTGGGTGAGGTAAGGAGGGGGGTACCTGGACAGTATTGTGGGTGAGGTAAGGAGGGGGGTACCTGGACAGTATTGTGGGTGAGGTAAGGAGGGGGGTACCTGGACAGTATTGTGGGTGAGGTAAGGAGGGGGGTACCTGGACAGTATTGTGGGTGAGGTAAGGAGGGGGGTACCTGGACAGTATTGTGGGTGAGGTAAGGAGGGGGGTACCTGGACAGTATTGTGGGTGAGGTAAGGAGGGGGGTACCTGGACAGTATTGTGGGTGAGGTAAGGAGGGGGGTACCTGGACAGTATTGTGGGTGAGGTAAGGAGGGGGGTACCTGGACAGTATTGTGGGTGAGGTAAGGAGGGGGGTACCTGGACAGTATTGTGGGTGAGGTAAGGAGGGGGGTACCTGGACAGTATTGTGGGTGAGGTAAGGAGGGGGGTACCTGGACAGTATTGTGGGTGAGGTAAGGAGTGTGGGTGAGGTAAGGAGGGGGTACCTGGACAGTATTGTGGGTGAGGTAAGGAGGGGGGTACCTGGACAGTATTGTGGGTGAGGTAAGGAGGGGGGTACCTGGACAGTATTGTGGGTGAGGTAAGGAGGGGGGTACCTGGACAGTATTGTGGGTGAGGTAAGGAGGGGGGTACCTGGACAGTATTGTGGGTGAGGTAAGGAGGGGGGTACCTGGACAGTATTGTGGGTGAGGTAAGGAGGGGGGTACCTGGACAGTATTGTGGGTGAGGTAAGGAGGGGGGTACCTGGACAGTATTGTGGGTGAGGTAAGGAGGGGGGTACCTGGACAGTATTGTGGGTGAGGTAAGGAGGGGGGTACCTGGACAGTATTGTGGGTGAGGTAAGGAGGGGGGTACCTGGACAGTATTGTGGGTGAGGTAAGGAGGGGGGTACCTGGACAGTATTGTGGGTGAGGTAAGGAGGGGGGTACCTGGACAGTATTGTGGGTGAGGTAAGGAGGGGGGTACCTGGACAGTATTGTGGGTGAGGTAAGGAGGGGGGTACCTGGACAGTATTGTGGGTGAGGTAAGGAGGGGAATACCTGGACAGTATTGTGGGTGAGGTAAGGAGGGGGGTACCTGGACAGTATTGTGGGTGAGGTAAGGAGGGGGGTACCTGGACAGTATTTTGGGTGAGGTAAGGAGGGGGGTACCTGGACAGTATTGTGGGTGAGGTAAGGAGGGGGGTACCTGGACAGTATTGTGGGTGAGGTAAGGAGGGGGGTACCTGGACAGTATTGTGGGTGAGGTAAGGAGGGGGGTACCTGGACAGTATTGTGGGTGAGGTAAGGAGGGGGGTACCTGGACAGTATTGTGGGTGAGGTAAGGAGGGGGGTACCTGGACAGTATTGTGGGTGAGGTAAGGAGGGGGGTACCTGGACAGTATTGTGGGTGAAGTAAGGAGGGGGGTACCTGGACAGTATTGTGGGTGAGGTAAGGAGGGGGGTACCTGGACAGTATTGTGGGTGAGGTAAGGAGGGGGGGACAGTATTGTGGGTGAGGTAAGGAGGGGGGTACCTGGACAGTATTGTGGGTGAGGTAAGGAGGGGGGTACCTGGACAGTATTGTGGGTGAGGTAAGGAGGGGGGTACCTGGACAGTATTGTGGGTGAGGTAAGGAGGGGGGTACCTGGACAGTATTGTGAGTGAGGTAAGGAGTGGGGTACCTGGACAGTATTGTGGGTGAGGTAAGGAGGGGGGTACCTGGACAGTATTGTGGGTGAGGTAAGGAGGGGGGTACCTGGACAGTATTGTGGGTGAGGTAAGGAGGGGGGTACCTGGACAGTATTGTGGGTGAGGTAAGGAGGGGGGTACCTGGACAGTATTGTGGGTGAGGTAAGGAGGGGGGTACCTGGACAGTATTGTGGGTGAGGTAAGGAGGGGGGTACCTGGAGAGTATTGTGGGTGAGGTAAGGAGGGGGGTACCTGGACAGTATTGTGGGTGAGGTAAGGAGGGGGGTACCTGGACAGTATTGTGGGTGAGGTAAGGAGGGGGGTACCTGGACAGTATTGTGGGTGAGGTAAGGAGGGGGGTACCTGGACAGTATTGTGGGTGAGGTAAGGAGGGGGGTACCTGGACAGTATTGTGGGTGAGGTAAGGAGGGGGGTACCTGGACAGTATTGTGGGTGAGGTAAGGAGGGGGTACCTGGACAGTATTGTGGGTGAGGTAAGGAGGGGGGTACCTGGACAGTATTGTGGGTGAGGTAAGGAGGGAGGTACCTGGACAGTATTGTGGGTGAGGTAAGGAGGGGGGGGTACCTGGACAGTATTGTGGGTGAGGTAAGGAGGGGGGTACCTGGACAGTATTGTGGGTGAAGTAAGGAGGGGGGTACCTGGACAGTATTGTGGGTGAAGTAAGGAGGGGGTACCTGGACAGTATTGTGGGTGAGGTAAGGAGGGGGGTACCTGGACAGTATTGTGGGTGAGGTAAGGAGGGGGGTACCTGGACAGTATTGTGGGTGATGTAAGGAGGGGGGTACCTGGACAGTATTGTGGGTGAGGTAAGGAGGGGGTACCTGGACAGTATTGTGGGTGAGGTAAGGAGGGGGGTACCTGGACAGTATTGTGGGTGAGGTAAGGAGGGGGGTACCTGGACAGTATTGTGGGTGAGGTAAGGAGGGGGGTACCTGGACAGTAGTGTGCGTGAGGTAAGGAGGGGGGTACCTGGACAGTATTGTGGGTGAGGTAAGGAGGGGGGTACCTGGACAGTATTGTGGGTCAGGTAAGGAGGGGGGTACCTGGACAGTATTGTGGGTGAGGTAAGGAGGGGGTACCTGGACAGTATTGTGGGTGAGGTAAGGAGGGGGTACCTGGACAGTATTGTGGGTGAGGTAAGGAGGGGGGTACCTGGACAGTATTGTGGGTGAGGTAAGGAGGGGGTACCTGGACAGTATTGTGGGTGAGGTAAGGAGGGGGTACCTGGAGAGTATTGTGGGTGAGGTAAGGAGGGGGTACCTGGACAGTATTGTGGGTGAGGTAAGGAGGGGGTACCTGGACAGTATTGTGGGTGAGGTAAGGAGGGGGTACCTGGACAGTATTGTGGGTGAGGTAAGGAGGGGGGTACCTGGACAGTATTGTGGGTGAGGTAAGGAGGGGGTACCTGGACAGTATTGTGGGTGAGGTAAGGAGGGGGGTACCTGGACAGTATTGTGGGTGAGGTAAGGAGGGGGGTACCTGGACAGTATTGTGGGTGAGGTAAGGAGGGGGGTACCTGGACAGTATTGTGGGTGAGGTAAGGAGGGGGTACCTGGACAGTATTGTGGGTGAGGTAAGGAGGGGGTACCTGGACAGTATTGTGGGTGAGGTAAGGAGGGGGGACCTGGACAGTATTGTGGGTGAGGTAAGGAGGGGGTACATGGACAGTATTGTGGGTGCGGTAAGGCGGGGGGTACCTGGACTGTTTTGGGGGTGAGGTAAGGCGGGGGTACCTGGACAGTATTGTGGGTGAGGTAAGGAGGGGGGACCTGGACAGTATTGTGGGTGAGGTAAGGAGGGGGGTACCTGGACAGTATTGTGGGTGAGGTAAGGAGGGGGGAACCTGGACAGTATTGTGGGTGAGGTAAGGAGGGGGTACCTGGACAGTATTGTGGGTGAGGTAAGGAGGGGGTACCTGGACAGTATTGTGGGTGAGGTAAGGAGGGGGGTACCTGGACAGTATTGTGGGTGAGGTAAGGAGGGGGTACCTGGACAGTATTGTGGGTGAGGTAAGGAGGGGGTACCTGGACAGTATTGTGGGTGAGGTAAGGAGGGGGTACCTGGACAGTATTGTGGGTGAGGTAAGGAGGGGGTACCTGGACAGTATTGTGGGTGAGGTAAGGAGGGGGTACCTGGACAGTATTGTGGGTGAGGTAAGGAGGGGGGTACCTGGACAGTATTGTGGGTGAGGTAAGGAGGGGGTACCTGGACAGTATTGTGGGTGAGGTAAGGAGGGGGTACCTGGACAGTATTGTGGGTGAGGTAAGGAGGGGGTACCTGGACAGTATTGTGGGTGAGGTAAGGAGGGGGGTACCTGGACAGTTTTGTGGGTGAGGTAAGGAGGGGGTACCTGGACAGTATTGTGGGTGAGGTAAGGAGGGGGGTACCTGGACAGTATTGTGGGTGAGGGAAGGAGGGGGGTACCTGGACAGTATTGTGGGTGAGGTAAGGAGGGGGGTACCTGGACAGTATTGTGGGTGAGGTAAGGAGGGGGGTACCTGGACAGTATTTTGGGTGAAGTAAGGAGGGGGTACCTGGACAGTATTGTGGGTGAGGTAAGGAGGGGGGTACCTGGACAGTATTGTGGGTGAGGTAAGGAGGGGGGTACCTGGACAGTATTGTGGGTGAGGTAAGGAGGGGGGTACTTGGACAGTATTCATCATACATACGCACAGGTAAATCCTCCATCATACCTGACTCAAGTGATGATTACAGACAAGAATGATTGCAGGAAACGACGCTTCACCATTTTCACAGCTCAGCATCGCCTAGACAAGAGGTAACTGAACATAGGGTGCCTCCACTCGGGCCACTTTTATTGTAGACGTTTCGCTCCTGAGATCTTGATCACTTCAAATATATGAAATCATCAAAGTCTCAAGACTGAAACATTTTCGATAAACATGTCCTGAGTACACGTATTCCTGTCTATTTTAATCTAGTTGTTGATGTATCAGTACCACTCGTCCGTGGTTACAATAATATATATATATATATATATATATATATATATATATATATATATATATATATATATATATATATATATATATATATATATATATATTCCAGTGCATTAGTCAAGAAGATTGTTCCCGAACGCTTGAGAGACGTGGTAGGAGCTCAAGACCCCAGGTTTACTGAAGCAGCGATTCGGTGGGGCACCCTTACAGATTCCTCCAGTAGACCAGCTGCTCCCAAAGAACACAAACAGTCCCACTGGGACAAACCGATCATGGAAAAAATCGCCAACACAATGCTCTCCAACGCCTCAGGAAAGGACAAAGCTCGTCTCCTGGCAGTGAAGGCACCACACTCAGGAGATTTCCTGTTAGCTGTTCCCAATTCCTCCTTGGGCACCCGTCTCGACCCACGGGCCATTCGGATTGGTGTTGCTCTTCGCCTAGCCGCCTCCATCCTCACCGAACATAGGTGTATTTGCGGCAGGGCGACAGCTGATCAATTCGGACTTCATGGTCTCGTGTGTCACACAGCAGAAGGGAAGTATGCCAGGCATGAGGAGGTCAATGACATCATAAAGAGAAGCCTCGCCACAGCCCGTTGCCCAGCTCAACGGGAACCCCAAGTGCAGAGGTCTGACGGAAGTCTAAAGCGTCCTGATGGAGCCACTATGCTACCTTGGAAGGATGGAAAGCAGACTGCCAGGGACTACACATGTGCCACCACATTGGCAGACACCTACTTGCCATACTCCGTAGTGGAAGGGGGTGGAGCTGCCAGCCACAGGGAGACCCAGAAGATCTGCAAATATGAAGACCTTCCCCCTTGCTATAACTTCATCCCAATAGGGTCGGAGACCCTTGGAGCATGGGGCAAGTGTGCTCTAAAGTTCCTAATAGAGCTGGGTGAAAAGCTCATCATAGAAACCAAGGACCACAGGGCGACCAGCTTCCTCTTTCAGAGACTCAGTGTTGTGATCCAGAGAGGAAATGCCTGCAGCATTCTGGGCACGCGGCCCACCACCGGGGAGCTGGACGAAGTATTCGAGATGTAGCTCTGAGTTACCTATATTGTTTTACTTTCTATCGTATTTTTGCGAATGTTTTGTCAATGTATTTTGTCTTTAAATAAAATATATATAAAAAATATAGGGGGTGGTAGGAGAAAATTCTCAAACAGCTTCAGGGAGAACCTTGAGTTTTCCCTGAAGCAAGTTTATTCTTTTCTCTGAGGATGAGGGTCCCTATGACAGTTCTAGAGGTGGTACCTCCCTATATATAAATATATATATATATATATATATATATATATATATATATATATATATATATATATATATATATATATATATATATATATATATATACATATATATATATATGTATATATATATATATATATATATATATATATATATATATATATATATATATATATATATATATATATATATATATATATATATATATATATATATGTCGTGCCGAATAGGTAAAATTGGTCAATTAGCAAGAACTCATTTATAATCCTTTCTGAAAAAATTCTCTTATACGCTTAAAGTTTTTTTTATGTTAATGTAAAAATTAATAATTTTGTACTAGAAGTATCTTAGAAAACTTATCTAACCTTATTATAATAAGCGCAATTTAATTTAGCCTAATTCAACTAAATATATTTTAGATAAGTTTACAATAATTTAATAATAAACACAATGAAATATATTTTTTTTTTCGTTAGGTTCAGAATGATTTTTGCGAAATTATTGCATACACAAATTTTCGCTTGCCTTATTCGGCATGAAAAGCGTTGCTGTTTAAGCCAAAATCGTAAGTTTTACCTATTCGGCACGACTTTATATATATTTATATAATTATTTACTAACATTGTTCCTCAGGCCAGAGGAGCCTTGAACCTATGCACCTTGACACCTGACACGAGCAGCAGTGGCTAGTACTGTACCAGACCAGCCGCACATATAACTCTGGTCTAAGATCCGGCAGTATCAGGATGTCCTAACACATCTCACGTAGGTCAGTGCATGCAGGAGTTGAGACGGAATAATTTATCACCGGCCTGGTTGCACTTGCTCCGAGAAATGCCTACTTTTCACTTGGTGCCCAGAGTTTTGTGTATTGTCTAGCTTAGTGGGTATTATACTGTGACTTACTGCTCGTGTGGGGAGTCAAGGTCAGTAGGAGGTTCATAGCTTCTCTGGCCTGATATCAAGTGTTTATAAATAATCTCGCTTGTTCGCGGCTTGTTGAACAAATATTACGTCTTCTTCAATAACTCAGCATGAGAGTGCACTATGTATCACAAATGGTAAGACTGTCAATGAATCCTTCAGCTATCTCCGTTTCTGAGAGCCAGCCTGAAGAAACAATAAGTGTAACTAGTATGACTTACGCGACGGGCTGGAGTTTTGAGACTCTATGACCGCGGGTTCAATCCCGGCCGGGGGTATGGTTTATTTGCAATCGTGTCATTACGATTTCTTAAGTCATGTTGACGGCAGTGAAGGGACTTGAGCTAGAGTTCGTCACAGCCACGCTAGCTGGAGATTCGTCTGTAAAAACTTGCATTTGTGGTCACAGAGGTGCCTGTGCTAACTTTCCTATGGTGTAGAAATATACCTAGATGGATGAATCTTATTGTGGCTAGCTGGTCTAGTGGCTAACGCGACGGGCTGGAGTTTTGAGACTCTATGACCGCGGGTTCAATCCCGGCCGGGGGTATGGTTTAGTGTAACTAGTATCATGTATCAGTAACAGTCAGCGTGAGGAAGCAATATGCAACAGTGTGTATCACTATTACCAAGACTCTCAACATTCCCCTTACGGATCAGTCACCAAGAATCAGCCTGTGGTAGCATTATGCATTACTACGTATCACTATTTATCTCTAAGAGTCAGTCTCAAAAAGCATTATGTATCACGATATATGATAATTAAATCATGTATCACACAGTGTACACAAGGAAGGCAGACGCTAACCAATTCTCTGGTCTGGTCGACTCTTGACTTGTCTCGTAATCCAGGTAGTAAAATTTTTAATGGCTCTGCCAATGATGTCTCTTAGTGAGTCAGATTTTATTGCTCTTTTCATTATGTTTTGTTCTTTTTCATCTATTACGTCTTTGTTCTATTTATGTCTTATTTATCTGCATTTGTTTTATTTGCGATTTTTTTGTTTCATAAAGAGCATTATTATTATTATTATTATTATTATTATTATTATTATTATTATTATTATTATTATTATTATTATTATTATTATCATCATCATCATCGTGGGAATGGGCCATAGAGCGCCAGGGAAATGGGAGGTAATCAGGTTTGATCTGAAGGAAGGGTATTTCTGATTCCTTGGATCAAGATCACTTCAACAAAGCACCTCTCTTGAAGGAGATGTTATTGAGGGTTTGGCTCATTAATAACAAGATGCCATTCAACCACAGTTGTTATTGTTATGACTCTTTGTTGAGGTTGGTGAAGCTAATTCTTTGGTTCGTTAATTTATCCTTCGCCTCTGGTGATATGCTGGGTGTTGTGTGCACCCCAAGACTTCTGCAGTGTATCCAAGTTCTCCTAAAGTCCGTTTCCGTTTTCTTTCACATATATGAGATTCAATTACTTCTTGCACTTAGGTATAGGAGGAACAATACCAGTTGAAGTACTGATCTTTGTAGCACCCTGTTCTCCATTCTCATATATTCAGATACTTCTCCCAAATCATCACGGCCGTCTTACATATTCCTTGATTTGTTGTAGCATTTTTCATGCTGCTTCTGATTGCTTCTCCAGTTTGTGGCTTTCCCTCTGGTGTGATAAGCTGTCAAACAACCTGCAGTCCAGGAAAACACAATCCCTCTCCTGATTTATCTCCGTTGCTGTGTCTAAGATCTCTGTACCTTCATGAAATAAGATTTTCCTTCATTAAACCCATTTTGGCTGTTTGTGAACACGCGTTCCTCTAAGTGTTTCATCGCTGTAATTCTAATTATATTCTGCAGTGCCTTTAAGATACAGTTTAAGGATTCAGGTCTGTAGGATAGAGCTGCCTGCTTCTTGCCCTGTTTGAAGACGAGGGCAGTGTTTCTTTTTTTCAGATAACTTGTAAATTCTTTCTAGTGGATTACCCAGCTCCTCTGCGCCTTCCTTCGGTATCCATGGAGATGGACTATCAAATCCCCTGTCATTCATTGAGTCAGGTTTCCTTTAGAGATTCCTATTTCCTCCTTTCGTCTGTCCTTTCCTTTCTTGTTGAGTTTCCTAGATTGTCCCTATTTCTCTGAGACTTTCTTCAGTTTATTATTCAGCGTCTGCACTTGCCTCCTTGTTCTTAGTGAGTCTTTTTCTTTCCTTAAGACTTAATTTCTGAATCTTTACAATCCACTTCCTCCTAATGCGACTTCATAGTAATTTTGGCCCCGATTCTGGTTCCGACTTGACTTTCATGCTGGCTTATTCTCTAACTAGCTCCCTGCTTCCCTTCTTAATCCTGACTATTTATTCCTGGCTCGTCGACTCAGTGCCACTCATCACAGTTGACTGAGAATCAATTCCCAGGTGAATACAGCTCACGTACATTTGAGAGACAGATGGCAGAGAACGTGGAACCCCACGCCGAGATTATCAGAAAAGAAAAACTATTTACTTTTACTTACATTAAGAATTATCGCTTATTATCTAGATGTGAGAGTCATAGAAAAACAGAAGGTTCTCTCCCCACCTTGTACTTCCTCCTGCCACTGCCAGCATGAAAACAGACAAAAAATATATCATATCAAAACTGGGAAAATGACATGGAATTTACAAGAGGGTTGGAACTAGATGGAAAACGCGGGCTATAACTATAATACTGTTTCTGTCTTAGACTACACCTGTTACTCCACTTACAAAGGTGTGTGCACCAGTGGTTCTGCTGGCTACCACTAGTTCTGCCATGACCACCACAACCCTCTGTACCTACCACTGCCACTATTATTGACTGTTACCTCAACTGATCGTTCTGACGCAACAAAAAAACTTCTTTGTCTCTCACATGCTTTATTTGTATTTAATTCATCTTTTTTATTTATTACTGTAAATAATTTCTTATTTTTCTGCTCAATTCTCTCTCTCTGTTCAGTTCTTTCTTTGCTCTCGCTCTTTTATAGGTTTTCAAGCTCTTTTGCATCTCATTTTCATTTTTGTGTACATCTGAGTAACGCACTGACTGTCATGATTTATCCTCTTGCCTGTTCTCTCGGGAATTAATTTCCGTTCCTCCTTCTGGCGTTTCTGAGCTTATCTTCCATTAATCAATTTGCAGTCTTTCCTGCTAGAGCTCCCTCTTACTCTATTTGTTTCGGGAACACTCATCTTCTGTGGAGGTCATACCACCCACAGGAATGAAGACACAGACATGTGTAGTGGAACAAAGTCTGTATAGAGCAAACTGATGCCACATACAGATCTGGAATTGCTGCCATGTTGATGCCACATACAGATCTGGAATGGCTGCTATGTTGATGCCACATACAGATCTGGAATGGCTGCTATGTTGATGCCACATACAGATCTGGAATTGCTGCCATATTGATGCCACATACAGATCTGGAATTGCTGCTATGTTGATGCCACATACAGATCTGGTATTACTGCCATATTGATGCCACATACAGACCTGGAATTGCTGCCATATTGATGCCACATACAGATCTGGAATTGCTGCCATATTGATGCTACAAAGAGATCTGGAATTGCTGCCACAATGATGCCTCATACAGATCTGGTGCCACATAGATGTATACCTCTGTAAGAGGTGTCCCACTAACGATTTTCATCTGTTACATGCGTCTGTGTCTTTAACACTAGCCAATTCTTTCTCTGAATGATTCACGTGGGTTTAGCGTACCACATACCTACCTTCAACACTAATATTCCTGCAGTTCGCTGCTGTAATCTCACCTGCGTCCTCCACTTATGTATTCCTCTGTAGTTTCACTTCTGCCAGGTAAAGAAAGTCCAATACCGTGTTGCTGCTTCCCAGTGGTATGTCACAGTCAAAATCTTATAAATCTGAATTGTTTACTGTGAAAAACCAGGTCATATCTTCTGCCAGTTTTCTTGTAGTGCTGTTCAAACGTTGGCGTAGGATGAAGAATTGGATTCATGTGCAACATCTGGGTGTTTTTATTAGTGGCTTTATCAGCACAAATTCAAGGACGCAATTTAAAGACAGTAGAACTATATACAACAAAGATGAGGCAATCAGTCCCTCAGCCTGGAAATGGTGAGGAGCACCGTAGTCGTGAAGAATTTTAAGCACAGGCATGAAGATTGGCGCTTAGGAAATTCTCCATCTGGAACACTCTATCACTTTCTCCACCACTCTCTTCCTGCTCAATTCTTGTGAATAAAGGAATCCATGGATAGAAGTTTCGCGTTGTTTCTATATGCTTTCTTTGTCACTACATCTGTGAGGGCGGTTCTGTTATGTAGATACTTCCGTGTTGGTCTCCTGTTGTTTGCTGGTGGGTTGTATATTACTTCAACTATTTATCTTGGCCTCGAAGTAATGATAAATTCTATGATATAGCGACACTCTTATGATAGGGGTCAAGGGTTTTTCTATCCAGGTCTGTGGCAACACTTGTTGTTTGATCAAGCACGATGTTGCTGTTAGCGGTCCGCAGAGCTGCATAGCCATCACACTCTTGCCCTTCAAGGAAAAGCTCCAAGGATTACACCCCGATTTCATATAGACATTGATGTAGAATTGATGGTTGTGTTAGACCTATCAGTAGTAGCCAGGGCCTGCTTTCACCTTTCCTATAACTATCTGTGCCAGTAAGTGAGCCATGATTCACATGTGTCATAACATCTCCGTGATTCACCTGTTATTAAATCTCCACGATTCACCTGTGTCATAACGTCCATGATTCACCTTTCATTTCATCTCCATCATTCACCTGTCATTATGTTTCCCTGATTCACCTATGTCATTACTATTCTACACGACCTCTGTCTTGATCTATCACACTAATTCCAGTGGTCTTGGACCTCACAATTCAAACAATCTATCTGTCTACATTTTCAATTCTTATAAACGTTTTGTTTGTCATACAGCCTGTCCTAGGTGTCCTGTCTGCCAAGGTCGTCTAGCTGAGTTAGTTCAACCACTACATATTTTCACAACATGGCGCAGTCTGTGAGAAGGCGTTTGCACACTGTGTGCCTTGAATTGGTGCGTGGTGCAATAACGCCTCAGTCTGCACAAGTGCTTTTACCGCAAATAATCCGTGACACCTATGGTGTTGCGGATCAAGAACTGTATGGTGTGGCGCTAAATGGTGCCTTTCGTATTTTCGTCAAGTTGAGATCAGCTGGAGTGTATGAACGGCTGGTTGACAAGTACCAGGACAGGAGCGTGGACGTTAATTCAGCGATACGTGTTCGACTCATCGACGTGTCTAGGCATTACACATGGGTGAAAGTCCGAAATGTGCCATTTGAGGCGGACGAGACTGATCTGCGGAATGTATTTGAACAGTATGGACCTGTACACCTGGCTATGGCTGGTAAATGGACGGATGGGGCGTATGCCAGCTTGCCGGATGGTACGTTCACGATCAAGATGACGTTGAGGCATTCCATCCCGTCTTACGTCATACTGGACGCATTTAGGACGCAGGTAATGGTGTACTACGCTGGGCAGCAGAAGACGTGTAGGTTATGTGGTGCATATGACCATATGGCGGCCCAGTGTGGGAGATGGCACACAGGACCTAGGTAGTGAGATGGTGAAAGAGCAACCGGAGGTTAGACACATATGCAACAGTTTTTATTCCGAAACGTTTCGCCTACACAGTAGGCTTCTTCAGTCGAATACAGAAAGTAGGCAGGAACAGTAGAGATGTGAAGACGATGTAATCAGTCCATCACCCTTAAAGTCGTAGAATTTGAGGTTGTCAGTCCCTCGGCCTGGAGAAGTTCAGTTCCATAGTCAGGAACTATCTGAAGATCAAGCGACAGTGCGGAGACTTAAATACTGTCGGAAGGAGAGGTGCAGGGTAGTAGTAGTAGTAGTAGTAGTAATAGTAGTAGTGAGAGGCAACTGAGAGGTCATGTCCCTCTCAGATCCAACCCTTCTCACTTGAAAAGCTTGTTCAAGGTGTTTTCTGTACCAAGATGCCACGTGTTGCAGTGTCTGACAAGATGAACATCAAAATGGTATACAATACCGACAGGTTGTTAGGTAAGACACATATGCAACAGTTAGACAACTTTATTCCGAAACGTTTCGCCTACACAGTAGGCTTCTTCAGTCGAATACAGAAAGTAGGCAGGAACAGTAGAGATGTGAAGACGATGTAATCAGTCCATCACCCTTAAAGTCGTAGAATTTGAGGTTGTCAGTCCCTCGGCCTGGAGAAGTTCAGTTCCATAGTCAGGAACTATCTGAAGATCAAGCGACAGTGCGGAGACTTAAATACTGTCGGAAGGAGAGGTGCAGGGTAGTAGTAGTAGTAGTAATAGTAGTAGTGAGAGGCAACTGAGAGGTCATGTCCCTCTCAGATCCAACCCTTCTCACTTGAAAAGCTTGTTCAAGGTGTTTTCTGTACCAAGATGCCACGTGTTGCAGTGTCTGACAAGATGAACATCAAAATGGTATACAATACCGACAGGTTGTTAGGTAAGACACATATGCAACAGTTAGACAACTTTATTCCGAAACGTTTCGCCTACACAGTAGGCTTCTTCAGTCGAATACAGAAAGTAGGCAGGAACAGTAGAGATGTGAAGACGATGTAATCAGTCCATCACCCTTAAAGTCGTAGAATTTGAGGTTGTCAGTCCCTCGGCCTGGAGAAGTTCAGTTCCATAGTCAGGAACTATCTGAAGATCAAGCGACAGTGCGGAGACTTAAATACTGTCGGAAGGAGAGGTGCAGGGTAGTAGTAGTAGTAGTAATAGTAGTAGTGAGAGGCAACTGAGAGGTCATGTCCCTCTCAGATCCAACCCTTCTCACTTGAAAAGCTTGTTCAAGGTGTTTTCTGTACCAAGATGCCACGTGTTGCAGTGTCTGACAAGATGAACATCAAAATGGTATACAATACCGACAGGTTGTTAGGTAAGACACATATGCAACAGTTAGACAACTTTATTCCGAAACGTTTCGCCTACACAGTAGGCTTCTTCAGTCGAATACAGAAAGTAGGCAGGAACAGTAGAGATGTGAAGACGATGTAATCAGTCCATCACCCTTAAAGTCGTAGAATTTGAGGTTGTCAGTCCCTCGGCCTGGAGAAGTTCAGTTCCATAGTCAGGAACTATCTGAAGATCAAGCGACAGTGCGGAGACTTAAATACTGTCGGAAGGAGAGGTGCAGGGTAGTAGTAGTAGTAGTAGTAGTAGTAGTAGTGAGAGGCAACTGAGAGGTCATGTCCCTCTCAGATCCAACCCTTCTCACTTGAAAAGCTTGTTCAAGGTGTTTTCTGTACCAAGATGCCACGTGTTGCAGTGTCTGACAAGATGAACATCAAAATGGTATACAATACCGACAGGTTGTTAGGTAAGACACATATGCAACAGTTAGACAACTTTATTCCGAAACGTTTCGCCTACACAGTAGGCTTCTTCAGTCGAATACAGAAAGTAGGCAGGAACAGTAGAGATGTGAAGACGATGTAATCAGTCCATCACCCTTAAAGTCGTAGAATTTGAGGTTGTCAGTCCCTCGGCCTGGAGAAGTTCAGTTCCATAGTCAGGAACTATCTGAAGATCAAGCGACAGTGCGGAGACTTAAATACTGTCGGAAGGAGAGGTGCAGGGTAGTAGTAGTAGTAGTAATAGTAGTAGTGAGAGGCAACTGAGAGGTCATGTCCCTCTCAGATCCAACCCTTCTCACTTGAAAAGCTTGTTCAAGGTGTTTTCTGTACCAAGATGCCACGTGTTGCAGTGTCTGACAAGATGAACATCAAAATGGTATACAATACCGACAGGTTGTTAGGTAAGACACATATGCAACAGTTAGACAACTTTATTCCGAAACGTTTCGCCTACACAGTAGGCTTCTTCAGTCGAATACAGAAAGTAGGCAGGAACAGTAGAGATGTGAAGACGATGTAATCAGTCCATCACCCTTAAAGTCGTAGAATTTGAGGTTGTCAGTCCCTCGGCCTGGAGAAGTTCAGTTCCATAGTCAGGAACTATCTGAAGATCAAGCGACAGTGCGGAGACTTAAATACTGTCGGAAGGAGAGGTGCAGGGTAGTAGTAGTAGTAGTAATAGTAGTAGTGAGAGGCAACTGAGAGGTCATGTCCCTCTCAGATCCAACCCTTCTCACTTGAAAAGCTTGTTCAAGGTGTTTTCTGTACCAAGATGCCACGTGTTGCAGTGTCTGACAAGATGAACATCAAAATGGTATACAATACCGACAGGTTGTTAGGTAAGACACATATGCAACAGTTAGACAACTTTATTCCGAAACGTTTCGCCTACACAGTAGGCTTCTTCAGTCGAATACAGAAAGTAGGCAGGAACAGTAGAGATGTGAAGACGATGTAATCAGTCCATCACCCTTAAAGTCGTAGAATTTGAGGTTGTCAGTCCCTCGGCCTGGAGAAGTTCAGTTCCATAGTCAGGAACTATCTGAAGATCAAGCGACAGTGCGGAGACTTAAATACTGTCGGAAGGAGAGGTGCAGGGTAGTAGTAGTAGTAGTAGTAGTAATACTGTTCCTGCCTACTTTCTGTATTCGACTGAAGAAGCCTACTGTGTAGGCGAAACGTTTCGGAATAAAGTTGTCTAACTGTTGCATATGTGTCTTACCTAACAACCTGTCGGTATTGTATACCATTTTGATGTTCATCTTGTCAGACACTGCAACACGTGGCATCTTGGTACAGAAAACACCTTGAACAAGCTTTTCAAGTGAGAAGGGTTGGATCTGAGAGGGACATGACCTCTCAGTTGCCTCTCACTACTACTATTACTACTACTACTACTACTACTACCCTGCACCTCTCCTTCCGACAGTATTTAAGTCTCCGCACTGTCGCTTGATCTTCAGATAGTTCCTGACTATGGAACTGAACTTCTCCAGGCCGAGGGACTGACAACCTCAAATTCTACGACTTTAAGGGTGATGGACTGATTACATCGTCTTCACATCTCTACTGTTCCTGCCTACTTTCTGTATTCGACTGAAGAAGCCTACTGTGTAGGCGAAACGTTTCGGAATAAAGTTGTCTAACTGTTGCATATGTGTCTTACCTAACAACCTGTCGGTATTGTATACCATTTTGATGTTCATCTTGTCAGACACTGCAACACGTGGCATCTTGGTACAGAAAACACCTTGAACAAGCTTTTCAAGTGAGAAGGGTTGGATCTGAGAGGGACATGACCTCTCAGTTGCCTCTCACTACTACTATTACTACTACTACTACTACCCTGCACCTCTCCTTCCGACAGTATTTAAGTCTCCGCACTGTCGCTTGATCTTCAGATAGTTCCTGACTATGGAACTGAACTTCTCCAGGCCGAGGGACTGACAACCTCAAATTCTACGACTTTAAGGGTGATGGACTGATTACATCGTCTTCACATCTCTACTGTTCCTGCCTACTTTCTGTATTCGACTGAAGAAGCCTACTGTGTAGGCGAAACGTTTCGGAATAAAGTTGTCTAACTGTTGCATATGTGTCTTACCTAACAACCTGTCGGTATTGTATACCATTTTGATGTTCATCTTGTCAGACACTGCAACACGTGGCATCTTGGTACAGAAAACACCTTGAACAAGCTTTTCAAGTGAGAAGGGTTGGATCTGAGAGGGACATGACCTCTCAGTTGCCTCTCACTACTACTATTACTACTACTACTACTACTACTACCCTGCACCTCTCCTTCCGACAGTATTTAAGTCTCCGCACTGTCGCTTGATCTTCAGATAGTTCCTGACTATGGAACTGAACTTCTCCAGGCCGAGGGACTGACAACCTCAAATTCTACGACTTTAAGGGTGATGGACTGATTACATCGTCTTCACATCTCTACTGTTCCTGCCTACTTTCTGTATTCGACTGAAGAAGCCTACTGTGTAGGCGAAACGTTTCGGAATAAAGTTGTCTAACTGTTGCATATGTGTCTTACCTAACAACCTGTCGGTATTGTATACCATTTTGATGTTCATCTTGTCAGACACTGCAACACGTGGCATCTTGGTACAGAAAACACCTTGAACAAGCTTTTCAAGTGAGAAGGGTTGGATCTGAGAGGGACATGACCTCTCAGTTGCCTCTCACTACTACTATTACTACTACTACTACTACTACTACCCTGCACCTCTCCTTCCGACAGTATTTAAGTCTCCGCACTGTCGCTTGATCTTCAGATAGTTCCTGACTATGGAACTGAACTTCTCCAGGCCGAGGGACTGACAACCTCAAATTCTACGACTTTAAGGGTGATGGACTGATTACATCGTCTTCACATCTCTACTGTTCCTGCCTACTTTCTGTATTCGACTGAAGAAGCCTACTGTGTAGGCGAAACGTTTCGGAATAAAGTTGTCTAACTGTTGCATATGTGTCTTACCTAACAACCTGTCGGTATTGTATACCATTTTGATGTTCACCGGAGGTGGTGGAAGTGATTGAGGTGAATGCTGAGATTCACAGGGAGGCATCCAGTGAGTTAGAAATGGATGCAGAGAGTGTCAACCGTAAGAGGGCGGCGACATATTCCGACTCGGATGATGTTTTGACCCCGGCACAGAGACCGGGAAAAAAGCCGTGGGTTGATGTGGTGCGTGGGAGCTCTAAAGGTACGCCTGGTCCGGTGTTGGATCAGGGGAAGCCACAAGTGGGCAGTGGAGAGAAAAGTGGAAGAAGCAGACACACTGGAAGCGTGTCGGTGAAAGGTGAACTGGGGCAGAGGGTGAAATCACATAAGTAGGTTTCCGGTGCATGACAGTGAATATTAATGGATTGTGTGCGAGTGAGAAGCGTCTGTGGGTACAGGGATTTTTAAGACGTTATGCTGTAGACATTGTTTTTGTGCAGGAACATAATTTCAAGCTGGGAAGGGAATTGGAGGTGGATGGGTACAGAGTGTTTGTGATGTATTCGGAGCGAATGAAGGGAGGGGTGGGTATCCTGATCCGAGAGACGAGCCCGTTTGTTGTTCTTAGGAGTGAAGGGGGGGGGGTCGTGTGTTAAGAATAGATGGGTGGTGGAGAGGTGAGAGGATGGCAGTAGTTTGTGTGTATGTGCCAGCTGAGAATGATGTAAGGGTAAAGAATGAATTTGTGAATAACGTATTTGTATATTATTTGCGGTCATTACCGTCAGTGACAATAGTTGGTGGCGACTGGAACTGTGTGGTGCGAAGGAAGGATGTGGAACCGAGAGGGGCAGGGTGTTTTTTGGCAGGTTTAGGGGATCTATTGAGAGGTGTGGGATTGAGGGATATAGTCGATGGAGGGGATTGCGAGATAGAGCACACATTTCATAGAAAGGGATATGCTGCACGATTAGATAGGTTGTATGTGACAAGGGGAGTGAGGGTGACGCGGGTGCAGACGGTGAATGTCGTTTATTCAGATCATAGGGCGGTTTATGCTGATTTAAATTGGGACGGCTTGCCTAAGAGGAATTTGGGGTACTGGAAGCTGAATGTACGACTACTGGGTGAGGGGGTGGAGGGAGGGGATTTTGAAAGTTTGTGGGAGGTCTTATGGGGTGGGGGTAAGAGTGCAAGCGATTTATTGGGGTGGTGGGATGGGGTTGCGAAGAGGAGGATCAGGCAATATTATGTGCGAAGGGGAAAGAATGAGGCATGGATGACATATGGGCTTCAACAGTATTTAGAGGGGCGGTTGCAGGGTTGTTATCAGAGGGGTGCTGTGACAGGTGTGTATCCAATGGAGGAAATTGAAGCGTTAAAGTGGCAGATAAGAGATATGCACAATGAGAGATTTGATGAGGCGAGGGTGCAAGGTGGGTTAGAGGAGGCGATTTGGGGTAACAGGCCGTCAGCCTGTGTGTTACGGGGTCAGCGGAGGCGCAGGTTGGCAATGGAAATTGATAAGCTGGTAGTACACGAGAACTTAGGTGGGTATACGAAGGGTCAGGAGTTGCGAACTACTGAGGGTATGAGTGGTTTTATGGATAGTTGGTTTGGAAAATATTTGCGGAGTGTAGGAGTGAACGGTGAGGATTTAGAGAGATTGGGAGAGAATGTATCTTGTGTGCTGAGTGGAAGTGATCGTATGTCATTGGGAGGGGATATTGAAGAGGGGGAGGTATGGAGAGCTTTGGAGAATATGGCGAGAGGTAAAGCGCCAGGTATAGATGGGTTACCTTGTGAATTCTATGTGAAGCATTGGAGTGTGTTGAAGGATTTTTTAGTGAACCTGATGAATGTGATGAAAAGTGAGGGGAGGATGGGTGAGTTGCAGCGTACTGCAGTAGTAGTTTTGATTCCGAAAGGGCAAGGCCCTACTACAGTGCAGAACTACAGGGCGTTGTCGTTATTATGTGCTGATTATAAGATATTCGCAAAAATCTTGGGGAACAGGCTGAAGTGCGTGATAGATAGAGTTGTTGTGAGAGGTCAGTATGGGGTGCCTGGGAGGACGATGTATGAGGGACATGGAATAATAAAAGATTTTGTGGAAAGTATGGAGGGGGAGAATAAAGGGGGGGGGAGGTGTCTTAGCATTGGATTGGCAGGCTGCGTATGATTGCGTAGAACGAGAGGCACTGTGGCATATCTTACGGAGGCAGGGTTTTGGGGAAGAGATGGTACGTTGGATTGAGACTTTGTATAATAGGGTAGGTGTACGTGTGCAGGTGAATGGGAAATTGGGCGAGTGGGTTTCAATGGGTAGAGGCATAAGGCAGGGTTGTCCTCTGTCTCAACTGTTGTTTGCTTGTATACAGGACCCTTTTTACAGGGCAGTGGGGCGATGTTTAGGGGTGGTACGTGGTGTGGAGAATGGAGGTATGGGAATAATAGGGTATGTGGATGTAACAACAATTCTAATGAGCAGGGAGGAAAGTTTACATGAGGTGGAGGATGTAATTGGTGGTTTTGAAGGAGTTACAGGTTTAAAAGTGAATGTGGAGAAATCGAAATTATTGGTCTTAGGGAATTGGGTAGGGAGGGCGCGATGGGAAACAGCTGTGCGTTGGTGTGTGGTGGATAGACTAAAGGTGTGTGGGATAATTTATATGGGGAATGCCGGGGAGGCACGGATGGTTAATTCTGGGAGGGCAGTGGATAGGTTGGTGGGTAGGTTAAATGTTTTGAGACCCATGCATTTGACGATATATCAACGTGTAATAGTGGTGAATGTAATGTTATATAGTATGGTCTGGCATGTGGCAGCAGTATATCCGTTGGCAGGACCGGACATAACTAGAATGCTAAAAAAGGTTTTTCGTTATACATGGGGTTCTGGGTGACTGGTTGGGTAGAAGTGTTGTTATGCTACCGGTCGACAAAGGTGGATTGGGTTTAATAGATATAAGTTTAAGGGTTAAGTGTATATATTTGAAGAGGGGGTTTCTCCGAGTGGACGGTCGTGTGGGGAAGGGTGTGCAAGCATTATATGAGGAGGCACGAAGGTGGTGGGTAGGATCAGAGATGAGTGTGAGGATGTGCTGCGAGCTTTATTGTATGTTAGAGATCCGTCTAGGATACGGGTAGGTGTTCTGGAGCGTGCTGTAGGGGTGAGGGTGATTGCACATGTTGAAGGCATATACCCAATGTATGCATGGGGAGACATTTGGGTAAGGTTGCGGTTGGTGCGTATCAGACCAAGAGTGAGAGAGGTAATGTTTCGTTTCCTTCACGGAATATTGCCGTCTGGTGTGGTGCTTCGGGAGAGAGGGTTGACGGTAGAAGACGTATGTAGGGCGTGTGGGGATAGGGAGACAGCTTTTCATGTAGTATATTTTTGTACAAATTTGGAGTGTATACGGGAGTGGATGGGTGGGATTTTGAAGAAGGTGGGTGGGGGAGGGATATCGGTATTAAGGGCATTGAGTTTAGATGTGGGAGGTGTGGAAGAGTCTGTGCAGCGTGCTTTGGTGTACATCATAGCGGATTTTGTTTTCGTATCATGGGCCATGAGGGGTAATGGGGATTGGGTGGTGCGAAAGAAGGTATTGGCTGCAACAATGTACAAAACACTTAGTCGTAATAGGGGGATATACGGAAGTAGATGGGAAAGGGCTTTTCCTGAAGAATATCGAAGTATGAATGTAAGAGGTTTGTTGGCGGAGTGAGGGGGGGGGATGTGTTAGGAATTTCAGGGGTTGCACCGGGCTCGTCTCAGAATTTGGGAACGTATGAGGAGTTCCTTGATATGGTGTGAAATGGTAGCGTAGTTGTGGAGTGTGTTTTAAGTAAGTTTGTGGTGGTTCGTAAGGGAAAAGTTGTTAAGATTTTTATGGACATGGAAATGAGTAATATCTGTGTGAATGTGAATAGTATACGGTCATACTCAGGATGGTATACTGATGTATGTTATGGATAAGTTAAATTTGGAATATGTTGTAATGTATTATCAGGATTGGTGGTTGTATTAAAGCAAAGGACATGCGGGCGTGATAAATATGTCTGCGTACCAAATGTACTGCTAATAATGAGATAATGTAATGTGTGTGATTTTTATCATACATCAAGTGTATATAGCAGTATGTAAGAGAATTTCATGTACTCAGTATGGGTTGTATATTAGTATTCGGTGAAGTTCAATGAATATTATTGACGTGATGGGTATATAAGGACGTGTTCATGTACAATGTGTTAAGTAGGGTTAGGATGGTGAGGCAAGTAATGCTGCGGTCTGTAGAATAAGAATATAGTACTTGTTTAAGTTAATGTTTAATAGTAATGACTATGTATATTTTATTATACGGTAGAAGAAGTTTGTTACTTAAAAATGGAAATTATATTTGAAAAATATTACTAAATATACGTGATTGTGTAAGTTCACTTGTGGGATGATGTAGTGTTTGTTCACTTGTAGGATGATGTAGTGTTTGTTCACTTGTAGGATGATGTAGTGTTTGTTCGCTTGTGGGATGATGTAGTGTTTGTTCACTTGTAGGATGATGTAGTGTTTGTTCGCTTGTAGGATGATGTAGTGTTTGTTCGCTTGTAGGATGATGTAGTGTTTGTTCGCTTGTGAGATGATGTAGTGTTTGTTCGCTTGTAGGATGATGTAGTGTTTGTTCGCTTGTAGGATGATGGCTTGTGGGATGATGTAGTGTTTGTTTGCTTGTAGGATGATGTAGTGTTTGTTCACTTGTGGGATGAATGTAGTGTTTGTTCGATTGTGGGATGATGTAGTGTTTGTTCGCTTGTAGGATGATGTAGTGTTTGTTCGCTTGTAGGATGATGTAGTGTTTGTTCGCTTGTAGGATGATGTAGTGTTTGTTTGCTTGTAGGATGATGTAGTGTTTGTTCGCTTGTAGGATGATGTAGTGTTTGTTCGCTTGTAGGATGATGTAGTGTTTGTTCGCTTGTGGGATGTAGTGTTTGTTCGCTTGTAGGATGATGTAGTGTTTGTTCGCTTGTGGGATGTAGTGTTTGTTCACTTGTAGGATGATGTAGTGTTTGTTCGCTTGTAGGATGATGTAGTGTTTGTTCGCTTGTAGGATGATGTAGTGTTTGTTCGCTTGTAGGATGATGTAGTGTTTGTTCGCTTGTAGGATGATGTAGTGTTTGTTTGCTTGTAGGATGATGTAGTGTTTGTTCGCTTGTAGGATGATGTAGTGTTTGTTCGCTTGTGGGATGAATGCAGTGTTTGTTCGCTTGTAGGAAGATGTAGTGTTTGTGCTTTAGGATTCGTGTTGTTCGCTTGTGGGATGAATGTAGTGTTTGTTCGCTTGTAGTATGATGTAGTGTTTGTTCATGAATGTAGTGTTTGTTCGTAGGATGATGTAGTGATGTAGTGTTTGTTCGCTTGTAGGATGATGTAGTGTTTGTTCGCTTGTAGAATGATGTAGTGTTTGTTCGCTTGTAGGATGATGTAGTGTTTGTTCGCTTGTAGGATGATGTAGTGTTTGTTCGCTTGTAGGATGATGTAGTGTTTGTTCGCTTGTAGAATGATGTAGTGTTTGTTCGCTTGTAGGATGATGTAGTGTTTGTTCGCTTGTAGGATGATGTAGTGTTTGTTCGCTTGTAGGATGATGTAGTGTTTGTTCGCTTGTAGGATGATGTAGTGTTTGTTCGCTTGTGGGATGAATGTAGTGTTTGTTCACTTGTAGGATGATGTAGTGTTTGTTCGCGGGATGATGTAGTGTTTGTTCGCTTGTAGGATGATGTAGTGTTTGTTCGCTTGTAGGATGATGTAGTATTTGTTCGCTTGTAGGATGATGTAGTGTTTGTTCGCTTGTAGGATGATGTAGTGTTTGTTCGCTTGTAGGATGATGTAGTGTTTGTTCACTTGTAGGATGATGTAGTGTTTGTTCGCTTGTAGGATGATGTAGTGTTTGTTCGCTTGTGGGATGATGTAGTGTTTGTTCGCTTGTGGGATGATGTAGTGTTTGTTCGCTTGTAGGATGATGTAGTGTTTGTTCACTTGTAGGATGGTGTAGTGTTTGTTCGCTTGTAGGATGATGTAGTGTTTGTTCGCTTGTGGGATGATGTAGTGTTTGTTCGCTTGTGGGATGATGTAGTGTTTGTTCGCTTGTGAGATGAATGTAGTGTTTGTTCGCTTGTGGGATGATGTAGTGTTTGTTCGCTTGTAGGATGATGTAGTGTTTGTTCGCTTGTGAGATGAATGTAGTGTTTGTTCGCTTGTGGGATGATGTAGTGTTTGTTCGCTTGTGGGATGATGTAGTGTTTGTTCGCTTGTGGGATGATGTAGTGTTTGTTCGCTTGTAGGATGATGTAGTGTTTGTTCGCTTGTGAGATGAATGTAGTGTTTGTTCACTTGTAGGATGATGTAGTGTTTGTTCGCTTGTGGGATGATGTAGTGTTTGTTCGCTTGTAGGATGATGTAGTGTTTGTTCGCTTGTAGGATGATGTAGTGTTTGTTCGCTTGTAGGATGATGTAGTGTTTGTTCACTTGTGGGATGATGTATTGTTTGTTCACTTGTAGGATGATGTAGTGTTTGTTCGCTTGTGGGATGATGTAGTGTTTGTTCGCTTGTAGGATGATGTAGTGTTTGTTCGCTTGTAGGATGATGTAGTGTTTGTTCGCTTGTAGGATGATGTAGTGTTTGTTCACTTGTGGGATGATGTAGTGTTTGTTCACTTGTAGGATGATGTAGTGTTTGTTCGCTTGTGGGATGATGTAGTGTTTGTTCGCTTGTAGGATGATGTAGTGTTTGTTCACTTGTGGGATGATGTAGTGTTTGTTCACTTGTAGGATGATGTAGTGTTTGTTCGCTTGTGGGATGATGTAGTGTTTGTTCGCTTGTGAGATGAATGTAGTGTTTGTTCGCTTGTGGGATGATGTAGTGTTTGTTCGCTTGTGAGATGAATGTAGTGTTTGTTCGCTTGTGGGATGATGTAGTGTTTGTTCACTTGTAGGATGATGTAGTGTTTGTTCGCTTGTAGGATGATGTAGTGTTTGTTCGCTTGTGGGATGATGTAGTGTTTGTTCGCTTGTAGGATGATGTAGTGTTTGTTCGCTTGTAGGATGATGTAGTGTTTGTTCGCTTGTGGGATGATGTAGTGTGTGTTCGCTTGTGGGATGATGTAGTGTTTGTTCGCTTGTAGGATGATGTAGTGTTTGTTCGCTTGTAGGATGATGTAGTGTTTGTTCGCTTGTGGGATGATGTAGTGTTTGTTCGCTTGTAGGATGATGTAGTGTTTGTTCGCTTGTGGGATGATGTAGTGTTTGTTCGCTTGTAGGATGATGTAGTGTTTGTTCGCTTGTGGGATGATGTAGTGTTTGTTCGCTTGTAGGATGATGTAGTGTTTGTTCGCTTGTGGGATGATGTAGTGTTTGTTCGCTTGTGGGATGATGTAGTGTTTGTTCGCTTGTAGGATGATGTAGTGTTTGTTCACTTGTAGGATGATGTAGTGTTTGTTCGCTTGTAGGATGATGTAGTGTTTGTTCGCTTGTGGGATGATGTAGTGTTTGTTCGCTTGTAGGATGATGTAGTGTTTGTTCGCTTGTGGGATGATGTAGTGTTTGTTCGCTTGTGGGATGAATGTAGTGTTTGTTCGCTTGTGGGATGATGTAATGTTTGTTCGCTTGTGGGATGATGTAGTGTTTGTTCGCTTGTGGGATGAATGTAGTGTTTGTTCGCTTGTGGGATGATGTAGTGTTTGTTCGCTTGTGAGATGAATGTAGTGTTTGTTCGCTTGTGGGATGATGTAGTGTTTGTTCGCTTGTGGGATGAATGTAGTGTTTGTTCGCTTGTGGGATGATGTAGTGTTTGTTCGCTTGTAGGATGATGTAGTGTTTGTTCACTTGTAGGATGAATGTAGTGTTTGTTCACTTGTAGGATGAATGTAGTGTTTGTTCGCTTGTGGGATGATGTAGTGTTTGTTCACTTGTAGGATGAATGTAGTGTTTGTTCACTTGTAGGATGAATGTAGTGTTTGTTCACTTGTAGGATGAATGTAGTGTTTGTTCACTTGTAGGATGAATGTAGTGTTTGTTCACTTGTAGGATGAATGTAGTGTTTGTTCACTTGTAGGATGAATGTAGTGTTTGTTCACTTGTAGGATGAATGTAGTGTTTGTTCACTTGTAGGATGAATGTAGTGTTTGTTCACTTGTAGGATGAATGTAGTGTTTGTTCGCTTGTGGGATGAATGTAGTGTTTGTTCACTTGTAGGATGAATGTAGTGTTTGTTCACTTGTAGGATGAATGTAGTGTTTGTTCACTTGTAGGATGAATGTAGTGTTTGTTCACTTGTAGGATGAATGTAGTGTTTGTTCACTTGTAGGATGAATGTAGTGTTTGTTCACTTGTAGGATGAATGTAGTGTTTGTTCACTTGTAGGATGAATGTAGTGTTTGTTCACTTGTAGGATGAATGTAGTGTTTGTTCGCTTGTGGGATGAATGTAGTGTTTGTTCGCTTGTAGGATGAATGTAGTGTTTGTTCACTTGTAGGATGATGTAGTGTTTGTTCGCTTGTGGGATGAATGTAGTGTTTGTTCACTTGTAGGATGATGTAGTGTTTGTTCACTTGTAGGATGATGTAGTGTTTGTTCGCTTGTGGGATGAATGTAGTGTTTGTTCACTTGTAGGATGATGTAGTGTTTGTTCGCTTGTAGGATGATGTAGTGTTTGTTCACTTGTAGGATGAATGTAGTGTTTGTTCGCTTGTAGGATGATGTAGTGTTTGTTCACTTGTGGGATGAATGTAGTGTTTGTTCACTTGTAGGATGAATGTAGTGTTTGTTCACTTGTAGGATGAATGTAGTGTTTGTTCACTTGTAGGATGAATGTAGTGTTTGTTCACTTGTAGGATGAATGTAGTGTTTGTTCACTTGTAGGATGAATGTAGTGTTTGTTCACTTGTAGGATGAATGTAGTGTTTGTTCACTTGTAGGATGAATGTAGTGTTTGTTCACTTGTAGGATGATGTAGTGTTTGTTCACTTGTAGGATGATGTAGTGTTTGTTCACTTGTAGGATGATGTAGTGTTTGTTCACTTGTAGGATGATGTAGTGTTTGTTCACTTGTAGGATGATGTAGTGTTTGTTCACTTGTAGGATGATGTAGTGTTTGTTCACTTGTAGGATGATGTAGTGTTTGTTCACTTGTGGGATGATGTAGTGTTTGTTCACTTGTAGGATGATGTAGTGTTTGTTCACTTGTAGGATGATGTAGTGTTTGTTCACTTGTAGGATGATGTAGTGAGTGTTGTTCACTGTGGATGACGTAGTGTTGGGTTTACCGTGACGAGAGGTCGGTCCACTGAGGAGATGCAGTGTGTTCACCCCAGGAGAGGCGGGCGGTTCACTTGTAGGATGAGTGCTTTGTTCACCTGTAGGATGAGAGTGTTTGTTCACCTTTTAGGATGAGAGTGTTTGTTCACTTGTAGGGGATGAGGTTTGTTCACTTGTGGATGATGCAAAGGGTTTTTTCACTGAGGATTATGTAGTGTTGGGTTTACCTGAGGATGAAGGTTGTTCACTTGAGGAGATGTAGGTTTGTCTCACCTGAGGAGAGTAGGTGGGTTTACTGTGGAGAGTAGTGTTGTTCACTTTGGGATGATGGTAGGTTTGTTCACTTGTAGGATGATGTAGTGTTTGTTCACTTTAGGATGATGTAGTGTTTGTTCACTTGTAGGATGATGTAGTGTTTTTTTCACTTGTGGATGATGTAGTGTTTGTTCACTAGGATGAGTAGTGTTTGTTCACTTGTAGGATGAGAAAATGTTTGTTCACTTGAGGATGATGTAGTGTTTGTTCACTTTGTGGATGATGATGTTTGTTCACTGAGGATGAGAGGTTTGTTCACCTTTCAGGATGATGTAGTGTTGTTCACTTTTAGGATGATGAGGTTGTTCACCTTGGGATGATGTAGGTTTGTTCCCCCTGAGGACGAGCAGTGCCGGTCCACCTGAGGAGAGCAGGGTTTCCCCCTTTTAGGAGACTGAGGTCTGTTCCCCCAGGTAGGAGACTGCAGCGTCTGTCCACCTGCAGGACGAGCAGGTTCCCCTGCAGGAGAGGGTGCTTTTTCCGCTTTTAGGTGAGAGGGTTTGGGTTTACTTTCAGGATGAGAGTGTCCACCTTTCAGGATGATGAGTGTTTTTTCGCCTGAGGAGATGAGCGTCGTTCACTGAGGAGATGCAGGTTGTTCAAATTGAGGATGATGAGTGTCGTCGCTGCAGGATGACGTAGCGTTTGTCCGCCTCTTGTAGGATGATGTAGTGTTTGTTCACTTGTAGGATGATGTAGTGTTTGTTCACTTGTAGGATGAATGTAGTGTTTGTTCGCTTGTAGGATGATGTAGTGTTTGTTCACTTGTAGGATGATGTAGTGTTTGTTCACTTGTAGGATGAATGTAGTGTTTGTTCACTTGTAGGATGATGTAGTGTTTGTTCACTTGTGGGATGATGTAGTGTTTGTTCACTTGTAGGATGAATGTAGTGTTTGTTCACTTGTAGGATGAATGTAGTGTATGGAAGTGAGGTGGGACGAATCATTTGTTATATTATACTGTGTTTAGTTTTTCTGTGGTGAGGTGCGGAGATTGTTATTTTCTAACCTTTATTTGTTTCGTAATTTATTGAGTTGTTATGTATTATGTATTTGATATGAAGTTTAATATACAACAATAATAAGTGTGTAAAGAATTTTGGATATTTGAGAATGTCTTCGTATATACAGTTTTATTTGAAATGTAAATACCTGTGACATTCTTTGGGTTATATTGCATATTGTGTTTATGGCTGTAATTTTGGATGTCATGAACCCAGCCGGGATTGATGGGATAAAGATAGAAATGTTAAAAGCAGGTGGGGATATAGTTTTGGAGTGGTTGGTGCAATTATTTAATAAATGTATGGAAGAGGGTAAGGTACCTAGGGATTGGCAGAGAGCATGCATAGTTCCTTTGTATAAAGGCAAAGGGGATAAAAGAGAGTGCAAAAATTATAGGGGGATAAGTCTGTTGAGTGTACCTGGTAAAGTGTATGGTAGAGTTATTATTGAAAGAATTAAGAGTAAGACGGAGAATAGGATAACAGATGAACAAGGAGGCTTTAGGAAAGGTAGGGGGTGTGTGGACCAGGTGTTTACAGTGAAACATATAAGTGAACAGTATTTAGATAAGGCTAAAGAGGTCTTTGTGGCATTTATGGATTTGGAAAAGGCGTATGACAGGGTGGATAGGGGGGCAATGTGGCAGATGTTGCAAGTGTATGGTGTAGGAGGTAGGTTACTGAAAGCAGTGAAGAGTTTTTACGAGGATAGTGAGGCTCAAGTTAGAGTATGTAGGAAAGAGGGAAATTATTTCCCAGTAAAAGTAGGCCTTAGACAAGGATGTGTGATGTCACCGTGGTTGTTTAATATATTTATAGATGGGGTTGTAAGAGAAGTAAATGCGAGGGTCTTGACAAGAGGCGTGGAGTTAAAAGATAAAGAATCACACACAAAGTGGGAGTTGTCACAGCTGCTCTTTGCTGATGACACTGTGCTCTTGGGAGATTCTGAAGAGAAGTTGCAGAGATTGGTGGATGAATTTGGTAGGGTGTGCAAAAGAAGAAAATTAAAGGTGAATACAGGAAAGAGTAAGGTTATGAGGATAACAAAAAGATTAGGTGATGAAAGATTGAATATCAGATTGGAGGGAGAGAGTATGGAGGAGGTGAATGTATTCAGATATTTGGGAGTGGACGTGTCAGCGGATGGGTCTATGAAAGATGAGGTGAATCATAGAATTGATGAGGGAAAAAGAGTGAGTGGTGCACTTAGGAGTCTGTGGAGACAAAGAACTTTGTCCTTGGAGGCAAAGAGGGGAATGTATGAGAGTATAGTTTTACCAACGCTCTTATATGGGTGTGAAGCATGGGTGATGAATGTTGCAGCTAGGAGAAGGCTGGAGGCAGTGGAGATGTCATGTCTGAGGGTGTGGCATGCAAAGAGTACGTAACCTTTATTCGGCGCATGGACACACCCTCATTTACAGGCTATCTCCCCCAACCAGCGAACCAGGTTGCTAAGAGTTGATGATGGGGCCCCATCGTTCAACTAGTGACCAGGTTCTAGCCAATAAGAAGGTGGGATTGACAATCGCAGAGGTTATGTGGATACCGCTCTCCTGTCTGCCCTTGTCATTCCCATTCTAGAGCTGGTTGAAGCACGGTCTGCTATCTTGTGGCTTCTATTTCTGCCTTGCTTACCGTGGAGTGCACTATATTTATCACTGTACATAGTGTACATATTGCTGTTATAATTGGTGAAGGATAATATAAGTCTAAACTTTTTCTACTGTGTTTATTTGCTCCCATTACACCTGGGATAACAGGCCATTTGGAATCCTAGGTTGTAATAGAGGGCAATGTGTGGTGTGAATATAATGCAGAGAATTCGTAGTTTGGAAGTTAGGAGGAGGTGCGGGATTACCAAAACTGTTGTCCAGAGGGCTGAGGAAGGGTTGTTGAGGTGGTTCGGACATGTAGAGAGAATGGAGCGAAACAGAATGACTTCAAGAGTGTATCAGTCTGTAGTGGAAGGAAGGCGGGGTAGGGGTCGGCCTAGGAAAGGTTGGAGAGAGGGGGTAAAGGAGGTTTTGTGTGCGAGGGGCTTGGACTTCCAGCAGGTATGCATGAGCGTGTTTGATAGGAGTGAATGGAGACAAATGGTTTTTAATACTTGACGTGCTGTTGGAGTGTGAGCAAAGTAACATTTATGAAGGGGTTCAGGGAAACCGGCAGGCCGGACTTGAGTCCTGGAGATGGGAAGTACAGTGCCTGCACTCTGAAGGAGGGGTGTTAATGTTGCAGTTTAAAAACTGTAGTGTAAAGCACCCTTCTGGCAAGACAGTGATGGAGTGAATGATGGTGAAAGTTTTTCTTTTTCGGGCCACCCTGCCTTGGTGGGAATCGGCCAGTGTGATAATAAAAAAAATTAATAATAATAATAAACCCACCTGTATTTGAAGCTGTGGACTGTCTTTAGTTTAGTTCTTATGTATAAGTTTAGTGCTAAGGTAGGGAATGTATAGTTTTCTTTTGTTATATATAATGGATACGTTTCATTGCTTACATTGTCTACATGTATAATTGTGTATTGCGTTTTTCAATAAAATACAAAAAAAGTTCAACCACTCCTCAAAGTAGTATACCAGCAATTAGCGTTTCCTGACTGAGGATCGAACCTCCATCACTCATTGAGCTCAGTGACTCGCATAATGTTTTTCTCTCAGTTCAGGAACTAGTCTGATTGCTAACCTTAAGACTTTTTTTCGAATTTCTGAACGTGTTTGACCTCTCTCTCTCTCTCTCTCTCTCTCTCTCTCTCTCTCTTGTTGTTTATGTTTTTAATGCTGTTTGTTGGCTTAATGAGAGACATGACCAGCAAGGCAGATAACTTGACAAATAACTTATTTAATTTTCAATTAAACATTTTTTTCCGTGATAAATGTCAACAAAAAACTTAAGATGGCGTTGATATGAGAATGGTTTCATGTTTTTCCGCGAAGGATAAAAACATTAGAAAGAAAGAAAAAATGGAGGCAAAAGAATAATAAGACTGAAAAAATAAAGATAAATAGAGGTAGAGTGAAAAAGGTAAATTCTTTTGATTAACCTAAAAGGTAAACGCTGTTACTTCTGTTGGGGTGTCATGTTCTCCTTTTAAGATGTAACTCACAACAGCCGACTAACTAATCTGTTTAATTCCAGGTAAAAAGAAAAGAATGGCAGCAGACTTGGTCATCCACTGTGGCTCAACTGGGGATTGAACCTGGAACCTTGAGATTATGAACATATTCCTCTTCTATTGAATTACTGGTGAGACGTTATCTAATTTATCTACGTAACTATGGCGATACAGTATCATTTTTCATTAAACATATTGTATATTTTGCAAATAAATGTATTCTCCCAAAATTAATGGACGTATATACTTAAACTGGCATGAATATTAATGTAGCGACCAGCTGCAAGATGCATTGAATTCCAGAGATGTTTTGGACACGTAGTGCTGAATAATAGGAGGAAAATGAAGGCGGTTGTATTTAAAGCATTTTTTAGGGTTCTGAGCAGGTCGATAAAAGAGTCATTGTCACTAGAGCCAAAAGACAACTTACAATACTAAATAAAGATATACAGTTGGATGATAGACAGCAACCATCCAGAAAGTTAGTACCATTCTTGCATACAAGTGTGAAACACGTACAGAGTAGTAGACAGCACACACACACACACACACACACCCACCCACACACCCACACACCCACACACACACACACACACACACACACATACACACACACACACACACACACACCCACACACACACACATATATATATATATATATATATATATATATATATATATATATATATATATATATATATATATATATATATGCAATAAGATCACAGTAAACAGGTGATTTCAGAATATGCAAAACAACCAATGTGAAAGAATAAAGAAATTCCAAGCGCTTTCGTGACTACTCACATTATCAAGGAACAATGTGAGTAGTCACGAATGCGCTTGGAATTTCTCTATTCTATCACAGAGGTTGTTTTGCATATATATATATATATATATATATATATATATATATATATATATATATATATATATATATATATATATATATATATATATATATATATATATATATATATATATATATGTATGTATGTATGTATATATATATATATATATATATATATATATATATATATATATATATATATATATATATATATATATATATATTATGTATATATATATATATATATATATATATATATATATATATATATATATATATATATATATATATATATATAACAACCACGGGGGAGTTGAATGACAGCTCTAGGCCTTTCGTGTTGCAATCAACACATCATCAAGAGCTTGCAGTGTTGCAGAAAAAGACGGAATTAAGAACAAATGAGTTCAGAGGAAACGCCTTTGCTCGAATGAGGCAGGAGGCGATAAGTACCCCAGGCATACCAATACCCAGTGCCTAGTGCCCAGTGCAAGAAAGACTGAGTAATAGAGCATTAGAAGACAACCAACCCAATATTGTAGCAATATTAGTGATATGACAATTATCCAACATTCGATCATGTATGACTGTATATGCAAGTTTTTGCACAAATAGGGGAAAAATTTGGATACGTTAGTAAGACAAGATCATTTGTTGTGGAATGAGTTCGGTCATAGAAATACTGGAGGCATTGCATAAATAACCCGCATATAAGAGAGGAGCATACGACGATGTTTCGGTCCGACTTAGACCATTTACAAAGTCACACTAGCAGAAAGGAGAGAAGGGGGCAATAATAGGACCGGAACGTCGTCGTAAGCTTCTCTCTCCTACGTGCGGGTTATTTGTCTATTGTTCCAGTCATTGTATTGTTCCCTTTTTGTTATTTAAAACTGGAGACACTTTGAAATTCTCTTGGTATGTTAAAAAAAAAAGGCGTTTTATAAGCCCAACTCTTGTCACTTTCGCTCGATTTTCTTTCGTTTAGCCGCACATCGCAAAACAACGAAGTTCCCCGTCGAGGGCTGAGGAACGACTTAGGTGCCTGGAACGACTTAGGTGCCTGGTGAGGGGTACCTAGAACGAATATTATAATTAACTGCATACAACACAAATTCCCAAATTATTTTGTAGGCTGAAAAACACAATGTATAAAAAGTACAAAACGCATTGAACACGTTATAACAATACACAATACAGTATTGTATCTATTTGTTATTTATTTGTTATAACAATTACATGAACATAATATTATTCAGATATAAATTGTACTGAAAAAAATATAAAAAATGAAGAGAACGTGATATTATTGAGGCAGAATATTTATAAATATACTTAATATTTATAAACTCAAAACTATACAATGTAATTAATATTTCAGAACAGAAATTTGGTGGCGCAGTTTCCATATACTCTACAACACTTTTGTCGAATGGTACTGATATTACTTTATGTATCACCTGAGCCAGTTATGGGCACAGTATGTATCACCAGTCAGTTATGGTCACAGTATATATCACCAGTCAGTTATGGGCACAGTATGTATCACCAGTCAGTTATGGGCACAGTATGTATCACCAGTCAGTTATGGTCACAGTATGTATCACCAGTCAGTTATGGGCACAGTATGTATCACCAGTCAGTTATGGGCACAGTATGTATCACCAGTCAGTTATGGGCACAGTATGTATCACCAGTCAGTTATGGGCACAGTATGTATCACCAGTCAGTTATGGGCACAGTATGTATCACCAGTCAGTTATGGTCACAGTATATATCACCAGTCAGTTATGGGCACAGTATGTATCACCAGTCAGTTATGGGCACAGTATGTATCACCAGTCAGTTATGGTCACAGTATGTATCACCAGTCAGTTATGGGCACAGTATGTATCACCAGTCAGTTATGGGCACAGTATGTATCACCAGTCAGTTATGGGCACAGTATGTATCACCAGTCAGTTATGGTCACAGTATATATCACCAGTCAGTTATGGTCACAGTATGTATCACCAGTCAGTTATGGTCACAGTATATATCACCAGTCAGTTATGGTCACAGTATATATCACCAGTCAGTTATGGTCACAGTATATATCACCAGTCAGTTATGGTCACAGTATATATCACCAGTCAGTTATGGTCACAGTATATATCACCAGTCAGTTATGGTCACAGTATATATCACCAGTCAGTTATGGTCACAGTATATATCACCAGTCAGTTATGGTCACAGTATATATCACCAGAGTCTGTTTTCGTCACAGTATGTATCACTTGAGCCAGTTATGGGCACAGTATGTATCACCAGAGTCAGTTATGGGTACAGTATGTATCACCTGAGCCAGTTATGGGCACAGTATGTATCACCAGAGTCAGTTATGGTCACAGTATGTATCACCTGAGCCAGTTATGGTCACAGTATGTATCATCAGACCCAGTTATGGGCACAGTATGTATCACCAGTCAGTTATGGTCGCAGTATGTATCACCAGAACCAGTTATGGTCACAGTATGTATCACCTGAGCCAGTTATGGTCACAGTATGTATCACCAGACCCAGTTATGGGCACAGTATGTATCACCAGTCAGTTATGGTTGCAGTATGTATCACCAGAACCAGTTATGGGCACAGTATGTATCACCAGAGTTATAACATCTAGGTCACTGAGCAATAGATGCCCTAAGAACGATGGCAGTAAAGGGGCACAAACTCCAGGTGTCTGACAGAAGGAGAGGGTTGGGTTTGATAAGGTTTGTCAGGAAACAAGACAAGTGTTCCCTGACGCGGGTCTTAGTCATATGATGACCCACAGCCAGAACCTTTGGTCATCTGACCGAGGCCTTCCGCTGGCTTACCGGTACACCTCTTTAAAAATTATGGTCATAGTTACAACGTTTTTTGATTTTATAAAGGAGAGGGACCTAGCACGCAGTGCAGATCCATCTTGTCTGATGTCTGCTAGTGATGCTGAAGTATAACTTGATGGTGAAAGTGGGTTTTTTTTCTGGTCGCCCCGCCTCGGTGGGAGATGGCCGGTGTATTAAAAATAAATAATAATATTATTATTTATGATGCGACTACTACTACTACTACTACTACTACTACTACTACTACTACTACTACTACTACTACTACTACTGCTGCTGCTGCTGCTGCTGCTGCTGCTACTGCTTCTACTACTACTACTACTACTACTACTACTAATAATAATAATAATAATAATAATAATAAAGATGTAATAAGGAATTTATTAAGTATTGCATGAAGAAACATTCAACAATGAAAAAAAAATCGAAGTCATAGCTTACCTAAAAGAAAAAACTAATTTGAAATTTCAATTTATGTATTGAAAAATGTGATTTTTAAAGTTCGTGGTTCAGAATATTTACTCCCATCTGTTTAATAAAAATATTGTGGCAGCGTCACACTGTTAGACATGGTGTGACAGCGTCACACTGTGTTGCACTAGTGTGTGTGCAGGAGTGTTACTAATGATGCCATGATATCACTGGTGGTGCCACAACATCACTGGTGGTACCAACAGCATCACTGGGCGTGCCAACAGCATCCCTGTCGGTGCCAACAGCATCACTAGTCGTGCCAACAGCATCACTGGTGGTGCCAGAATTATTTCCCAGAGCGTGTTTGTTATTTACGTGTATCTAGTGACGCCTTGAGTTTACAAGTAACAGAAAGTAACACCAAAGACTTACACAATAGATTATCCTTCAATACCGATATCGTACCTGTGTGTGTCAGCTCTCAAAGGAATTCTGATCTCTCCTGCCTTGCCAGAAGAAAGCATATAATCCATACTTTCTCTCTTCAATTCCTGATTCCTTCCCTTAAATAACATACCATAGTCTTTAGTCCGAGTGGTAGATAGTTCTTCTCAGCGGATGGCCCTTGGTGTGGACTTCCAAATCCTCTGCTACCTGACGTTCCCTGTCACTCCTATGTACATAGCAGAGGGTAGATAGGTACCTGGGTGTTAGGCGACTGATGTGGATGGCCTAACCACGCAATTTGGTCATCAAGCTACGCAGTTAATTCGTTTACGCAACTGATACGTGGTGACCCGTGGCTTGAGTGGTATCCCCTTAGGTTCACATCAGAAGTACCCGGGTTCAAACAAGGGATACCTGGAGTATACCTGGAGAGAATTTCGAGGGTCAACTCCCCAGCGGCCTGGTCTCGTGGTGTATCAGGGTTTAATCAACCAGGCTGTTACTGCTGGCCGCACGAAAACCACAGCCTGGCTGGTCAGGTACTGACGTGAGGTGCCTGTCCAGCGCCTTCTTGAAGACAGCCAGGGGTCTATTGGTAATCCCCTTTATGTATGCTGGGAGGCAATTGAACAGTCTTGGGCCCCTGTCACTTATTGTGTTGTCTCTCAGTGTACTCGTGGCGCCCCTGCTTTTCTTAGGGAGAATGTTGCATCTCCTGCCGAGTCTTGCTTTCATAGGGAGTGATGAGTGACATTTAGTGAATAAACGTTTCGTCCACAAGGACAGTTATTAAAGACGCTGGTGAACGACGTGACTTTACAATAAATGCTATAAACCGCAAATTGTTTCCTATCCAACGCACTTCTTTATAAATTTTACATGACTGAAATGCATCCGAATCATATTTAATTCCATTACGGGTGGCCAGCTATTAGTAAATATAATTTAATTATGATTTAAGTTAGGTAAACTTTATGTTTATCTGAAACCAGTGTTTGTTGTTGGTATATATATTTAAGCACAGACGATACTGACGTACTTTCACGCTCTGGAAAACGAGATGTCGATCTGATGGACAAGTTACGGGATAAATATACTTAGGCAGATACTTGACGAAATTCAATTATGAAGCAAATTGAAAAGTTATCTGATGGAGAAAGTGAACTGGTGGATTAAGTATTAAAGAAGGCAAAAAGAAAGAGGAGTAGAAGAAGAAGAAGAAATAGGAGAAGGAGAAGAAAGAAGTTGAGACAAATGAAAATTAAAATAAATAGTAAAAAAGGAACGAGAAAAAGGAGAAGAATTACGCTTTCGTAAAGAGACATAAAATCAGAAGTAACCAAAGAGAGAAGTGTCCAGAAGAGGCCAAGGTACCACGACACAAACGCAACACTGGTGTGAACAAGGGCAAGTAGTCTGTATTGTGAATACAAGGTGAAGTGTGGTGGCGAATGCGAGTCCATAAAGACCAGAGAATGGCCCAGTATGTACTAAAGGAGGGCCATTGAAGCTGTCACAGAGATGACCTGTGATATCACACAGGACAATGGCTGTAGATAGGATAATACGCCGTTCTTTAAGAGATTCAAACGACGAAAGAAGATTTTTTTAAGAGTTTGAAAATAGAAAGATAAAAAATCTCTTAAAATATGGAAGAGGAGATCTAAGTGGCTTCAAAAAACACATTTGGTAACATGGATCCAAAGGTAATATGGTTCCAAAGGTTGTACTGCCAACAGTAAACAAATTTCATGGATACGTTGCAGAAAACCAAGCCCGTATCGCGTTAACGTTTCGGTCTGTGTTGTAAAACTTGATAAAACTCTAAGAGAATGAAAGTTTTTTCAAAATAAAAGTTTGTTCTGCAAAGCGTCTTTTCTTCAACACGGTTGACAACAAACACAGTGTTAAAGTGCTTGCAACACAATAATAATTCACTCAAGCAGCATTGAGGCTATAATATAACAGTGCTTGAGACCGCCTCACTGGCTACACACTACAATACTTGCATGACTGTTCTTAATGTTTTACTTATTGTGTCCCATCATGTTTACATTATATTGCACGAACAAAAAATACTCTGTCTCACTATGTATATATATATATATATATATATATATATATATATATATATATATATATATATATATATATATATATATATATATATATATATATATATATATATATATATATATATATATATATATATATATATATATATATATATATATATATATTGTGTGTGTGTGTGAAAGAATACCATCTGTCTTCAATTTATATATGAATCTGATGAAAGGATTCACATGGTTTAATTTATTTAAGAAAAGTTCGGATGTTCTGGGTAGACTGAGACAACACTCTATAAGTAACTGAACCAAATTTAATCAGCAATATCAGTAAAAATAACTCATTTTACTCTTACATAGTCATCAACGCCAACTCTGGTCACACAGTAAAGCAGCTCATGTCTTGTAGTCTGAAGTCAAAAGAGAGGGGCTTACGGCGACGTTTCGGACCGAAGCGTCGTCGTAAGCCCCTCTCTTCTGTGTGAGGGCTCTTTCTGTATTATCTAATTCCTGTTTTAAGTGGAAATTATTCTCCTCTTCTTCCCCATAAACTGTAGTATATACTTTACTCCCCTCGTTTGTCTTTTCTTCTCTCTTGTTGGCAGTAAGCTACTGGCATCCAGCTTACACCAAGCTACTGGCATCCAGCTTACACCAAGCTACTGGCATCCAGCTTACACCAAGCTACTGGCATCCAGCTTACACCAAGCTACTGGCATCCAGCTTACACCAAGCTACTGGCATCCAGCTTACACCAAGCTACTGGCATCCAGCTTACACCAAGCTACTGGCATCCAGCTTACACCAAGCTACTGGCATCCAGCTTACACTAAGCTACTGGCATCCAGCTTACACCAAGCTATTGGCATCCAGCTTACACCAAGCTACTGGCATCCAGCTTACACCAAGCTACTGGCATCCAGCTTACACCAAGCTACTGGCATCCAGCTTACACCAAGCTACTGGTATCCAGCTTACACCAAGCTACTGGCATCCAGCTTACATCAAGCTACTGGCATCCAGCTTACACCAAGCTACTGGCATCCAGCTTACACCAAACTACTGGCATCCAGCTTACACCAAGCTACTGGCATCCAGCTTACACCAAGCTACTGGCATCCAGCTTACACCAAGCTACTGGCATCCAGCTTACACCAAGCTACTGGCATCCAGCTTACACCAAGCTACTGGCATCCAGCTTACACCAAGCTACTGTCATCCAGCTTACACCAAGCTACTGGCATCCAGCTTGTACCAAGCCACTGGCATCCAGCTTACACCAAGCTACTGGCATCCAGCTTGTACCAAGCTACTGGCGTCCAGCTTACACCAAGCTACTCGCATCCAGCTTGTACCAAGCTACTGGCATCCAGTTTGTACCAAGCTACTGGCATCCAGCTTACACCAAGCTACTGGCATCCAGCTTGTACCAAGCTACTGGCATCCAGCTTACACCAAGCTACTGGCATCCAGCTTGTACCAAGCTACTGGCATCCAGCTTACACCAAGCTACTGGCATCCAGCTTACACCAAGCTACTGGCATCCAGCTTACACCAAGCTACTGGCATCCAGCTTACACCAAGCTACTGGCATCCAGCTTACACCAAGCTACTGGCATCCAGCTTACACTAAGCTACTGGCATCCAGCTTACACCAAGCTACTGGCATCCAGCTTACACCAAGCTACTGGCATCCAGCTTACACCAAGCTACTGGCATCCAGCTTACACCAAGCTACTGGCATCCAGCTTACACCAAGCTACTGGTATCCAGCTTACACCAAGCTACTGGCATCCAGCTTACATCAAGCTACTGGCATCCAGCTTACACCAAGCTACTGGCATCCAGCTTACACCAAACTACTGGCATCCAGCTTACACCAAGCTACTGGCATCCAGCTTACACCAAGCTACTGGCATCCAGCTTACACCAAGCTACTGGCATCCAGCTTACACCAAGCTACTGGCATCCAGCTTACACCAAGCTACTGGCATCCAGCTTACACCAAGCTACTGTCATCCAGCTTACACCAAGCTACTGGCATCCAGCTTGTACCAAGCGACTGGCATCCAGCTTACACCAAGCTACTGGCATCCAGCTTGTACCAAGCTACTGGCGTCCAGCTTACACCAAGCTACTGGCATCCAGCTTGTACCAAGCTACTGGCATCCAGTTTGTACCAAGCTACTGGCATCCAGCTTATACCAAGCTACTGGCATCCAGCTTGTACCAAGCTACTGGCATCCTGCTTACACCAAGCTACTGGCATCCAGCTTGTACCAAGCTACTGGCATCCAGCTTACACCAAGCTACTGGCATCCAGCTTACACCAAGCTACTGGCATCCAGCTTACACCAAGCTACTGGCATCCAGCTTACACCAAGCTACTGGCATCCAGCTTACATCAAGCTACTGGCATCCAGCTTACACCAAGCTACTGGCATCCAGCTTACATCAAGCTACTAGCATCCACCTTACACCATGCTACTGGCATCCAGCTTACACCAAGCTACTGGCATCCACCTTACACCATGCTACTGGCATCCAGCTTACACCAAGCTACTAGCATCCAGCTTACACCAAGCTACTGGCATCCAGCTTACACCAAGCTACTAGCATCCAGCTTACACCAAGCTACTAGCATCCAGCTTACACCAAGCTACTAGCATCCAGCTTACACCAAGCTACTAGCATCCAGCTTACACCAAGCTACTAGCATCCAGCTTACACCAAGCTACTAGCATCCAGCTTACACCATGCTACTGACATCCAGCTTACACCTGCAGCATCGCCCCCTTGATTCCGAATGTCATACGCGTTTTCTAAATCCAAAAATACAACAAATACATCCTTTCTCGTACATAAACATTGCTTAATTACTAGCTTCAAAACAAATTCCAGAGCATCGTATACCATTTGCCTTCCTTATCCACTCGGTTCAACAGTTATACATTTCCTTTTCCCATTAACCTATCCCAGTAGTGGTACACACTTTCCAGGTATATACAGCAGACTTCCTTTTCTATAAAGTTTTTCACTCTCTTTTGTTCTCTTTATCCATTCGTGCAGCAGATGCACACGTTGTATATGCTAATCCTTAGGTACCTTCCCTTCTTTCTTATGCATATTGAACAAGTGTACCAACTATTCCTGCACTTTGCTTCCACATACTTGCAACACCCTATCAGTGCTGCTTTCCACTTTCAACCATTATTTTTGCTTCACTTACTTTATTTCGTCTCTTTATTTACTCCAGTACCTCTTCCCATACATGATACAGGGTGTTTCAAAACAATTGACCCAATTTCAAAGCAGTCTACTTTGAAACTGGGTCCATCATTTTAAAACACGTTGTATTTAAGACTCCATTTTATCATCTCCGTTAAAAAAAAATCTTACCAAACATCTCACCACTTCTGTATTAAAAAAATCATTAATGGTTTTTTTTTCTTTCTCCATTCTTTTATTGCCTCTTTGACGATATTTCGTGGTGTTAAACTTTATTTTTTTTATCCTTAGAGTTTTATTACCAGTTAACATATTGGCTAAACAACAATCTTGCATTTTTGGCACTCCTAAGAAGTGGATAACTTTATTAACGACGACGTATCGCCCACTTACTGGATAACTTTAATAAATTATTTACTCCTCCTTCCTTACAGTGATTTTATCAAACCATTCTGTGTGGGCGAAACATTGTGGTATTCACTGCATCATTGTTTTTATTCTACCTCGTCGGTATTATTATTCCAGTCGCAGCGTTGCACTTGTCAACATTATCTGGTTTACCGCTGTTTTTATTTCCTTATTCCACCAATCTTTTTGCTTCCGTCTTGCACCCGCCTTCCTGTAATTACAAAAGACAGCTACTGACTTAAATCTACGCCGCATTTCACATTTTTCTCATCATTTTATAGCCATCCTATGTTCCATTAGGGATAAGTGTGTGCTGAATGGTAAGACGCCTGTCTAGCGCTAGGCACACGGAGGTTCGAGCCTCCACCAATCCTTGCGCTGAATGACCCATACGGGTCAATATTCTGGCATCCAGAGACCATCGTTTTCCAGAGTCACATCTCAGACCTCATCAATTAGAAAGGAACTGTTGCAGGGAAAAGACCCATAAGGAAGAGCAGGAAAGTAAAGATAAGTGTTCATGGAATAAGAATGTAAACACAAGACTGCAGGATTGTTTCGCTGTACTTGTTCACGAGGCAGAAAAGATCAACAGTGTGCCTGAGGGGTCACGTTGCATGCGCGACGGGACGGTACTACTTTCTAAGATAACTCTTGTTTACCAGTCTTCCGCCTGTATTTATACCTTCCTAGATAACTACTGTTTAATAATCTACTGTTGAAACTGAGAGTACTTATCTCAGACTTGAGTTAGTATGTATCCTGGCTGCTAGGATGAGCTTAGATGTTTTGTTTTTTTCCGAATTGCTGGTACTTTGGGCAGCACCACTCATCCTATGGGTAAATATATCACAATACCCAAATAAAAAAAGCTAGGTGAAGAAAAAGTTTATAAAGTATTAATTGTTGATCTTGACACGACATTAAGCAGGTAATGAGAAATTCTTCAGTTAGGTGAGACACAGGAACAACAGACGAACCAACGGAACAACAGAGGAAAAAACAGAGAAATACGAAAAACAAGGGGAACAACGGAGAAAAAGGGAAGGAAGACAAAGGAACAACAGAAAAACAAAGGAACATTAACAAAAAAATAGACGAACAACAAAGGAGAAACACAAGCACAACAGGGACAACAGGAGGAATAGATGAACAACAACAACGGATCGGCAGAAAAATAATAAAGAAGTGAAACAAGAAAATCATAGAAACAAAAGAAATAACAAAATAAGAAAAATAACAAACAAGAGAAGAAGAAGAAGAAGAACGAAGTTGAAAAAAAGGAAGACTAAGAGGGAAAACAGACGAACAGAATACAAATAACAAACGAAAAACAGAATACGAAACGATCAAAGGACAAAGGAACAGATGAGCAACAGACAGACAAATAAGAGGAAAGGAAAAACAACAGAAGAGCAATCATCCCGCAAGTTCAGGTCCGTAATTACAGGTGTTTATAAAGTTTATAATTGCTCGTCGCTCACTGTTGAGGCAACACAAACAAGACTGGTAGATGGAACCCATGGTGTGTGTGTGTGTGTGTGTGTGTGTGTGTGTGTGTGTGTGTGTGTGTGTGGGAAGGGAGATGTAGTACTCACTGAGTTGTACTCACTGAGTTGTATTCACTGAGTTGTACTCACTGAGTTGTACTCACTGAGTTGTACTCACTGAGTTGTACTCACTGAGTTGTACTCACTGAGTTGTACTCACTGAGTTGTACTCACTGAGTTGTACTCACTTTTATATTCCTGCCACTTTGTCCCTTACAGTTATTTTCTGTCATGGCTATAAAGAGTTTCAGTCCTGTTTTAGCCCATGATGCGATGTCAAGAGGAAACCGGACAAGTATCTTCATCAGGTGCCAGATCAACTAGGCTGTGATGGATATGTGGGGCAGTGGACCTCCAGCAGCAACAGCCTGGTTGACCAGGCAAGCACCAGACGAGCCTGGCCCATCGCCGGGCTCCGAGAGTAGTGAAACTCTCGAAACTCTTGAAAGGTATATCAAAGGTAAAGGTTTATCATTTCCATTTACTTCTACGACTTCCGTCTTATCCTCGTGTAATCGTTGCTGTTTCTGCTGTTTCATGTAAACTATACATTTCCCGTGCCTTTTTTGGACCCCCTTTTTTGTTTCACTACATTCCTGAGTGACCCACAGGCTCTCTTATATCTTCTTTCTCTTTATACTTGTCATAAATTTCCCTCTTAATTCCCTTCATTTTTTACCTATTACATCAAAAATTAACTTGTCTTTTCAGTTAGTTCTTTTTTCTACCGAATTTCCTTTAAGAAGTTCCAAATTCCTTCATAATCTCCCCTTTATTGGTCTGGTTTCCATTGCTCCTCTCCCTTCATTCCTCTCTCTTGTCTCGCTTCCATTACGTAATCGAATATTAATGCAGCATGATCACTGGCTCATAATGGTACTTCATACTTGACGTTTTCTGTGTCACAGTAACTTAGTGTGAAAATAAGTTCGAGTCTCGCTGGTTCGCCGTCCTCTCTCAACCTCATTATCATCACAAACATTGGCTTAAGAAGTTTCTCATCACTGCTTTCATAACTTTTGGTTTCCATGCTTCCGGGCCGAATGTGGGTCCAATTTCTCCAAGCTGATTTCCATTTGTTAAACTCTCCGAGTAGGAGGAGTTCTCTCTTCCTTCTCGTTCTCGTTTCTGTTTTGTTTGTTATCGCTCTGTTGTATTCTATATACTCTTCCCTTGGTCGCCTGTTGTTCCGAGCATTATACACCACATCACTATGACTGCAAGACTTGGAATCCGTCGAGAAAATAGCATTTGTTATTATACCCGTGAGCTTTGTCTCCCCTGTTACAATACTGTTAGGTAAATGGACAGATGCAACTGATGTGACATTTTACTATGAGAACGTTTCGCTCTCCAGGAGCTTTGTCAAGCCGTTACATTCCTTATAAAACACATAGGGTATATATATATATATATATATATATATATATATATATATATATATATATATATATATATATATATATATATATATATATATATATATATATATATATATATATATAGGTACCACGTAAGGTGAAAGATAGGTAGAAGTAGTGGCAGCAGCAACAGCAGCAGCAGCAGCAACAACAACAGTAGTAGTAGAAGTAGTAGTAGTAGTAGTGGTAGTAGTATTAGTAGTAGTAGTAGTAGCAGTAGTGATACTAGTAGTAGTAGTATAAGTAGTCACATTAGTTTCATCTGTGTTTATTCTCCTTACATTTTGTCTGTAATTCTGCCATTATTACTACAACATTATCTGGGACAACTTCTGCAACGGCTTCCTTCACCTCGTTGGTATACCGTCTTCATCTGTAAACCAGTTTTTCTTTTTTGCCTCTTTAGTCACTTGTTGCGCCATCCTTTCAATTTAATTGACAAAGTGCAACTGTTCCGCTGGGGCGTTTGAGGGGATATATCAGGAGAAATCCGGGAAGTATGGTAGGAGCCGGATATTAATATGTGGCGGCGGTGGATGGTATGATGAATCGGGAAGAGGAGATTTGGAGGAAAGGATTAGGTGGGAGAAGTGGGTGTTGTGGAGGGGGTAGTATTTTATTTTGGGGGGGATGGAAGGGGTATGGAGGAGGAATGGGGAAAGGTTTTATGAGTGTGACGCATTCAAAAAGTATTTGAAATCATGGGAACCACGACTGTCGGCAGTATATAGTGTTCTGCTGTGAACGTTAGTCTCTCTCTCTCTCTCTCTCTCTCTCTCTCTCTGATATATTTTTCTCTGTCTGGTCTGATTCTGTTTGCTGACGCATCCTTCCCTCTTTCTCGGATTTCTCCATCCTCTCCTGTTCTTTCTTCCTCTTTCTGACTTCTAATGATAAGTACATCTTTATATAGACGTCACTGTATTTGATGAAGTCTCTCAGATCCGATCTAACTTACATTACTAACTTTCTTGCTTCTTTTGTTACGAACCGGACACAAAATTGACGATGTCTGCCCCTGACGTAAGGCCGCTCCTGGACCAACCCTGACTTCGATTACTGCTCTTGCTACAGCGATCTCGTGAAATATCTTTTTTACAGCTTCCATTCGTTAAGAGGAACACGAATGGAACCTCGAAGGTCGACTCGAAGGGATTCGGGCGTCAATTGACCCGTCCCTCGGGTATGACCGACTTCCACCGGGAAATCCCGCCTACCAGTGACAATGACTTCGTCTGCTGCACCTCCCTCACCTGACGCCAGTATATATAATAGCTAATCTTGCCTGTGCTTCAGATTCTTCTAGACTCCGGTGTTCCTCACCAACTCCACGATTGAGGAACTGATTACCTCGCCTTTTATATGTAGTTCTACAGTCTTCACATTATGTCATTGTATTGTATTGATAAAGTCACTGGTTGGCGAAACGTCTACAAATAAGGATACCCAGATGTTGCACATGTGTCTAATTTTTCAACTCGAAGGGAACCAAGAAAGCTTGGGCGTGCTTGCACCTTTTCATTCTGTTTCCTCTTGTTTAGTTCATAAGTCTCCGTAAGAGTAAAGACCATAACAGAGCGTTCTCTAGGTGATTCATCTTGTTTCATGGGAATTCTTGCGTTTTCTGGAGACACATGTGAATCCTCTGAGTTATTCCCTACCTTCTGCCTCAGATTCTGTATTCCACTCTTTACCGTTATCTCACCTTATATTAGCTCTTACGCGAATTTAGCTATACGTCCTGCTTTTGTTTTCCAGTTATCATTTCATATTGTTGTGTTTTTTTCTGTCTCCTCTCTCATCGTCAGTCCATAATCTACTTGTACTCGCTATCTTCTTTCATTTTGATTATTCTTTGTTAGATTCGTTGTTATCTTTCTCATTCCTCCTTGGTTCTTGTTGTATTTCATTTATCAGTTATTCGACAAGTTTCTCATGATCCTTGTTTACAATGTCTTTAAACTACTACAATAAAAAGAGAAGGCTATCTAAAGCAGCCTGTCTTAGAGTACCTTCGACCTCTGTCTCGCAAACCTTACGAACTTTGATTCGTGTCCCCATTATGGCCTATCTCTCCTATTTCTCCTACGTCTCTTCCCGGCCCAGCAGCTGTCAAGCTTCACCAGGTAGTGAGCCGTAAACAGTTTTCCTTGCCTCTACCTTACACACTCGGTAAGTGAATTTGGTCCCATTTATTATTAGTAGATGAGGCGCAGGGATCCTGTCTCACCGTGGTGCTGTTGATGACCGGTAAAGCACCTTGGTGGTTAATCTTTCAGTGGTTAGGGATATTTCGTGGTTAATCTTTCAGTGGCTAGGGATATTTCGTGGTTAATCTTTCAGTGGCTAGTGATATTTCGTGGTTAATCATTCGGTGGCTAGGGATATTTCGTGGTTAATCATTCGGTGGCTAGGGATATTTCATGGTTAATCTTTCAGTGGCTAGGGATATTTCGTGGTTAATCATTCGATGGCTAGGGATATTTCATGGTTAATCTTTCAGTGGCTAGGGATATTTCGTGGTTAATCTTTCAGTGGCTAGGGATATTTCGTGGTTAATCATTCGATGGCTAGGGATATTTCGTGGTTAATCTTTCAGTGGCTAGTGATATTTCGTGGTTAATCATTCAGTGGCTAGGGATATTTCGTGGTTAATCATTCGATGGCTAGGGATATTTCGTGGTTAACCTTTTAGTGGCTAGTGATATTTCGTGGTTAATCATTCGGTGGCTAGGGATATTTCATGGTTAATCATTCGGTGGCTAGAGATATTTCGTGGTTATTCATTCGGTGGCTAGGGATATTTCGTGGTTAATCATTTGGTGGCTAGGGATATTTCGTGGTTAATCATTCGGTGGCTAGGGATATTTCATGGTTAATCATTCGGTGGCTAGGGATATTTCGTGGTTAATCATTCGGTGGCTAGGGATATTTCGTGGTCAATCTTTCAGTGGCTAGGGATATTTCGTGGTTAATCATTCAGTAATTAGGGATATTTCATAAGCTTTTGGTAGATCCTAGTGTTACTTCTTATCTCGCTTGACCTCGCTAGGCTGGATTAATGCATGACCCACTTCAACGCTCCACTATTGCTTACGTTCTTTGCCTTACTCTAAAACTCTTCGTCTGTTATCTGTTTACCTGATACTCGCTCACGTGAAAATTTACACTACGTTTTCCGGGAAACAAGAAAACAATGCTATCCATTTTCGTATTACATATTTATCCAGTCGTGATCCACACCCGCTCCTTACGACGGCTTAATTAACTGTGTGTGTGTGTGTACTCACTTAGTTGTACTCACCTAGTTGAGGTTGCGGGGGTCGAGTCCGAGCTCCTGGCCCCGCCTCTTCACTGATCGCTACTAGGTCACTCTCCCTGAGCCGAGAGCTTTATCATACCTCTGCTTAAAGCTATGTATGGATCCTGCCTCCACTACATCGCTTCTCAAACTATTCCACTTACTAACTACTCTGTGGATGAAGAAATACTTCCTAACATCCCTGTGATTCATCTGTGTCTTCAACTTCCAACTGTGTCCCCTTGTTACTGTGTCCAATCTCTGGAACATCCTGTCTTTGTCCACCTTGTCAATTCCTCTCAGTATTTTGTATGTCATTATCATGTCCCCCCTATCTCTCCTGTCCTCCAGTGTCGTCAGGTTGATTTCCCTTAACCTCTCCTCGTAGGACATACCTCTTAGCTCTGGGACTAGTCTTGTTGCAAACCTTTGCACTTTCTCTAGTTTCTTTACGTGCTTGGCTAGGTGCGGTTTCCAAACTGGTGCCGCATACTCCAATATGGGCCTAACGTACACGGTGTACAGGGTCTTGAACGATTCCTTATTAAGATGTCGGAATGCTGTTCTGAGGTTTGCTAGGCGCCCATATGCTGCAGCAGTTATTTGGTTGATGTGCGCTTCAGGAGATGTGCCTGGTGTTATACTCACCCCAAGATCTTTTTCCTTGAGTGAGGTTTGTAGTCTCTGGCCCCCTAGACTGTACTCCGTCTGCGGTCTTCTTTGCCCTTCCCCAATCTTCATGACTTTGCACTTGGTGGGATTGAACTCCAGGAGCCAATTGCTGGACCAGGTCTGCAGCCTGTCCAGATCCCTTTGTAGTTCTGCCTGGTCTTCGATCGAGTGAATTCTTCTCATCAACTTCACGTCATCTGCAAACAGGGACACCTCAGAGTCTATTCCTTCCGTCATGTCGTTCACAAATACCAGAAACAGCACTGGTCCTAGGACTGACCCCTGTGGGACCCCGCTGGTCACAGGTGCCCACTCTGACACCTCGCCACGTACCATGACTCGCTGCTGTCTTCCTGACAAGTATTCTCTGATCCATTGTAGTGCCTTCCCTGTTATCCCTGCTTGGTCCTCCAGTTTTTGCACCAATCTCTTGTGTGGAACTGTGTCAAACGCCTTCTTGCAGTCCAAGAATATGCAATCCACCCACCCCTCTCTCTCTTGTCTTACTGCTGTCACCATGTCGTAGAACTCCAGTAGGTTTGTGACACAGGATTTCCCATCCCTGAAACCATGTTGGCTGCTGTTGATGAGATCATTCCTTTCTAGGTGTTCCACCACTCTTCTGATAATCTTCTCCATGATTTTGCATACTATACATGTCAGTGACACTGGTCTGTAGTTTAATGCTTCATGTCTGTCTCCTTTTTTTAAAGATTGGGACTACATTTGCTGTCTTCCATGCCTCAGGCAATCTCCCTGTTTCAATAGATGTATTGATTATTGTTGTTAGGGGTACACATAGCGCCTCTGCTCCCTCTCTCAATACCCATGGGGAGATGTTATCTGGCCCCATTGCCTTTGAGGTATCTAGCTCACTCAGAAGCCTCTTGACTTCTTCCTCGGTTGTGTGCATTGTGTCCAGCACATGGTGGTGTGCCCCACCTCTCCGTCTTTCTGGAGCCCCTTCTGTCTCCTCTGTGAACACTTCTTTGAATCTCTTGTTGAGTTCCTCACATACTTCACGGTCATTTCTTGTTGTCTCTCCTCCTTCCTTCCTTAGCCTGATTACCTGGTCCTTGACTGTTGTTTTCCTCCTGATGTGGCTGTACAACAGTTTCGGATCAGATTTGGCTTTCGCTGCTATGTCATTTTCATATTGTCTTTGGGCCTCCCTTCTTATCTTTGCATATTCGTTTCTGGCTCTACGACTGCTCTCCTTATTCTCCTGGGTCCTTTGCCTTCTATATTTCTTCCATTCCCTAGCACACTTGGTTTTTGCCTCCCTGCACCTTTGTGTGTGTGTGTGTGTGTGTGTGTGTGTGTGTGTGTGTGTGTGTGTGTGTGTGTGTGTGTGTGTGTGTGTGTGTGTGTGTGTGTGTGTTTGTGTGTGTGTGTGTGTTAGTGTGTGTGTGTGTGTGTGTGTGTGTGTGTGTGTGCACTCACCTATTAACATATTTGAGGTTGCAAGGGGTCGGATATCAGCTCCTGGCCCTGTCTCTTAACTTGTTGTCTGCCGAATTTACTCCTAGCCTCGTGAGCCATGTCATGCCTCTTCTTAAAACTATGCATGGAATCTACCTAGACTACATCGACGTCAAAGTCATTCTGCTTCCTGATCACTCTGAGGCTGAGGAAGTATTTCCTGACATCTCTGTCACTCAATCAGGCTGTGGAAATATTATCACATTGTTTAGGTATTATGATTTCTTGACCCCAGGTTGGACTTGGGGTCTCCACTTCGCTTTGCCTCTTCCCTTCCTTTTTTTCAGAGAGAGAGACGAGGAAGAAAGGGGGCTGAGAAAGGAAGGCGAGAAGGAGGGAAGAAAGAAGAGGTGAAGGGTTGAGAGAGATATGGAAAGTGAGAGACATTGGAGCAAGAAGCGGTGAATAACGGAGAGAGAGAGAGAGAGAGAGAGAATCCTTAAAAGTGTAAGAGAGAGAAAGAGAGAGAGAGAGAGAAAAAAAAAGAGAATGTCCAGGCTGGTAAAGGCAAACTCTAAACGAGCTGCCAATTTACATGATGAGGGACAAGTGGGGTGTATTGTGAGTGTGGAGGTTGAGTCTAGTGGTAAGAGCCTCTATGTAGACGCTTGTGAATGGCCACAGATGCTCCACATTGGATGAATTCTCGTCCCCATTGTCATGAAATATGATAACATTCGACAGAGCCATAGTTGTGACTGAATTATATGAAGCCTTGATTGATGCTTGACACCAATCTTTGAAACTTTAACATTTCACAAACCTTACGAATATATACATACATACATACATATATATATATATATATATATATATATATATATATATATATATATATATATATATATATATATATATATATATATATATATATATATCTGGAGGTACCACCTTTAGAACTGTACTGGGAACCCTCATCCTTAGAGAAGAGAATAAACATATTTCAGGGAAAACTCAAGATTCTCCCCGGAGCTGTATGAATATTTTCTTCTCCTACCACCCCCTATATTCTATGTGAACTTTATTTATCGACAGAATACATTGACAAAAAATACAGACATGAATACATTGATATATCAAAGATTATGAATC
>NC_091356.1:2838361-2840861 GCF_038502225.1 Cherax quadricarinatus | reverse complement strand
CACAAGTCGAAACTGCAGTAGCCAAGATAAGGGTCCTAGAAGTTGAGATAAATAGGCTGGAGCGAGTTACAGGGGCAGTGACCAGAGAAGACACAGCATATGAAGCTGCGAGGCTGAACAGGAAGGAAGGAATTATGAATTATGCTAAGGTCACATCAATCTGCCAAGGAGGACCAAGGAGTGAAAGGGAAGATCAACTGGTTGCAAATGGAGAGGGTGATAGGTCGAATGCTGAGGCACAACAAGGCTATCAAGAGCCACTGGAAAAATCAAGGGAGAAACTGACCACATACAGGCAGGATCCAGAGCCACAGAGGGTGAGGCAATGCGAGGAAGAAAGGGCAAAATCAGTGTTTATCCATGGGCTTCAGGAGAGAGAGGAAAGGACACACACTGAAAGGAAGCAGGAAGAAAGGAAGGAGATTGAGAAAATCATAACAGAAATAGGTGAAGAGAGGGACGAGATTGTAAATTTTCAGAGAATAGGGGGGTACTCGAAGGTGAGAAACCGACCAATCAAGCTGATTCTCAGGACGGAAACAGTGCGGAACAGGATCCTCCAAGAGAAACCACGATTGAAATACTCGGAAGAGTACAAGAGGGTGTTCCTAGACAGAGACAGAACAAAATCAGAACGACAGCAGCTGAGGGAGAGGACAAAAAAGCGAAAGGAGCTAGGAAAAGAGACAAGGAGGGAACCAGCAGAGGTCAGTCAGAGCAGGACAGAACAGCAAGGGCAAGCACACACACAACTACTCTCAGAACCATACAACCTATCACACCATCCCAACACACCCTACAATCCATACCCACAGCCTCCACCCAACACCAAGCTATAGAACCCCACAGTATGCCACCAGGTCTCCCACCCTCACAGGCCCCCCAAACCACAGTGTTGGAAAGGAAACTGAAGGTATGGTACACAAACGCTGATGGAATAACAAATAAGTGGGAGGAGTGGCAAGAAAGAGTCAAAGAAGCATCACCGGACATCATAGCTCTCACAGAAACCAAGCTTACAGGTATGATAACAGATGCCATCTTTCCAACGGGATACCAAATCCTGAGGAAAGACAGAGGGAACAGGGGGGTGGAGGAGTGGCGTTGCTGATCAAAAATCGCTGGAATTTTGATGAGCTGGAGAGAGAAGATAGCGGAGAAGAAAGTGATTACATAGTGGGAACACTTCACTCTGGAGGTCCCAAGGTGGTAATAGCAGTGATGTATAACCCACCACAGAACAGCAGGAGGCCAAGGCAAGAGTACGACGAGAGCAATAGAGCGATGGTTGACACACTGGCTAGAGTGGCCAGAAGAGCTCATGCATGCAGGGCAAAGCTCCTGATCATGGGTGACTTTAACCACAAGGAGATAGATTGGGAGAACTTGGACCCACATGGGGGCCAAGATACTTGGAGGTCTAAGATGATGGAGGTGGTACTGGAGAACTTCATGTACCAACACGTAAGGGACACTACAAGAGAGAGAGGAGAGGATGAACCAGCAAGGCTGGACTTAGTATTCACCTTCAGTAGTGCAGATATCGAGGACATCACATATGAAAGACCCCTTGGGGCCAGTGACCATGTGGTTGTAAGCTTCGAATACACAGTAGAGCTACAAGTGGAGGGAGAAGCAGGAAGGCCAGGACGAATGAAGCCAAACTACAAGAAAGGGGACTACACAGGAATGAGGAACTACCTGAACGGGGTTCAGTGGGACAGAGAACTGGCAGGGAAACCAGTTAATGAGATGATGGAATATGTAGCAATAAAATGCAAGGAGGCTGAGGAGAGGTTTGTACCCAAGGGTAACAGGAGTAATGAAAAAGCCAGGATGAGCCCATGGTTTACCCAAAGGTGCAGGGAGGCAAAAACCAAGTGTGCTAGGGAATGGAAGAAATATAGAAGGCAAAGGACCCAGGAGAATAAGGAGAACAGTCGTAGAGCCAGAAATGAATATGCACAGATAAGAAGGGAGGCCCAAAGACAATATGAAAATGACATAGCAGCGAAAGCCAAATCTGACCCGAAACTGTTGTACAGCCACATCAGGAGGAAAACAACAGTCAAGGACCAGGTAATCAGGCTAAGGAAGGAAGGAGGAGAGACAACAGGAAATGACCGGGAAGTATGTGAAGAACTCAACAAGAGATTCAAAGAAGTGTTCACAGAGGAGACAGAAGGGACTCCAGAAAGACGGAGAGGTGGGGCACACCACCAAGTGCTGGACACAGTGCACACAACCGAGGAAGAAGTGAAGAGGCTTCTGAGTGAGCTAGATACCTCAAAGGCAATGGGGCCAGATAACATCTCCCCATGGGTATTGAGAGAGGGAGCAGAGGCGCTATGTGTACCCCTAACAACAATATTCAATACATCTATCGAAACAGGGAGATTGCCTGAGGCATGGAAGACAGCAAATGTAGTCCCAATCTTTAAAAAAGGAGACAGACATGAAGCATTAAACTACAGACCAGTGTCACTGACATGTATAGTAT
>NC_091356.1:2778361-2833361 GCF_038502225.1 Cherax quadricarinatus | reverse complement strand
TAATGGTCATGGAGCAAGAAGTGAGTGACCCAGTAGTGACCATGGAAGAGGCGGGGCCAGGAGCTATAAATCGACCCCTGAAACCACAATTAGGTGAGTACACACACACACACACACACACCGAGACTGACAACCCATCACAGATCTAAGTCGTAATCTCACTTACACGGTGGTGATTACAGGGTAATCACCACCGCTAATTACCGTGGTTTATGGGAAAGACACTCTTCAATAACAAATTGGCACAAGTCAGCGCCGAATAAATGAGTTAGTGAGCTGATGATGATAGTGATGAGCTGATGATAGTGATGAGAATGTGATGATGGTGAGCGGAAGTGAAGATAGCAAGGATTAAGTGGTTGAGGCCACCACACAAGCGCTGTCTGCTGGAACTAATAGTGTCCTCATACACTGTTGTTGAAGTATTGTTGATGTCTGACACTGTTGTTGAAGTATTGTTGATGTCTGACACTGTTGTTGAAGCATTGTTGATGTCTGACACTGTTGTTGAAGTATTGTTGATGTCTGACACTGTTGTTGAAGTATTGTTGATGTCTGACACTGTTGTTGAAGTATTGTTGATGTCTGACACTGTTGTTGAAGTATTGTTGATGTCTGACACTGTTGTTGAAGCATTGTTGATGTCTGACACTGTTGTTGAAGTATTGTTGATGTCTGACACTGTTGTTGAAGTATTGTTGATGTCTGACACTGTTGTTGAAGTATTGTTGATGTCTGACACTGTTGTTGAAGCATTATTGATGCCTGACACTGTTGTTGAAGCATTGTTGATGTCTGACACTGTTGTTGAAGTATTGTTGATGTCTGACACTGTTGTTGAAGTATTGTTGATGTCTGACACTGTTGTTGAAGCATTATTGATGCCTGACACTGTTGTTGAAGCATTATTGATGCCTGACACTGTTGTTGAAGCATTGTTGATGTCTGACACTGTTGTTGAAGCATTATTGATGCCTGACACTGTTGTCGAAGCATTGTTGATGTCTGACACTGTTGTCGAAGCATTGTTGATGTCTGACACTGTTATTGTAGCATTATTGATGTCAGGTGACCTGAGGTGTTGGCGTAACAGGCACAAAATGTATAAACTCGATCATTTTATTGGTAGCGCTTCAGTCCTGGGTCCTCGGTCACTCTAAATGCACATATTTCTCTTTTCCAACAACCCGTTGGTATGATAATGGTATACAGTACCGACGAGTTAATAAGACACATGTGTAGCATTTAAGTATCTTTATCCCATAACGTTTCGCCTACACGTCAAAAACTACGTCTTTCAAGGTGATGGACTGATTACATCGTCTTGACATCTCTACCGCTTCCCATGTCTTCGACTGAAGAAGTCTGCTGTGTAAACGAAACGTTTGGGAATACAGATACCTAACTTTCGCACAAGTGTGTTATGAAACTGTTGGTATCACCATTCATGCCATAAGTAAAATAGCCAGATTGAAAGAACATGAACATACAGATGAGACACAGAATACACATGCAGCATATTGAAACACACATGCATCTCATTAAATGGAAATTCATTAAATATGTATGTTGTGTACGAATGGTATACAATACCGACAAGATGAGATTAAGACACATGTGCAACATCTGGGTATCTTTATTGTAGACGTTTCGCCATCCAGTGGCTTTATCAATACAAATTCTAGGACATAACTTGAAGACAGTAGAACTATGTACAGAAGATGAGGTAATCAGTCCCTCAACCTAGGAGTAGGTGCGAAGAGCACCATAGTCGTGGAGAATCTCCACGACTATGGTGCTCTTCGCACCTACTCCTAGGTTGAGGGACTGATTACCTCATCTTCTGTACATAGTTCTACTGTCTTCAAGTTATGTCCTAGAATTTGTATTGATAAAGCCACTGGATGGCGAAACGTCTACAATAAAGATACCCAGATGTTGCACATGTGTCTTAATCTCATCTTGTCGGTATTGTATACCATTCGTACACAACATACATATTTAATGAATTTCCATTTAATGAGATGCATGTGTGTTTCAATATGCTGCATGTGTATTCTGTGTCTCATCTGTATGTTCATGTTCTTTCAATCTGGCTATTTTACTTATGGCATGAATGGTGATACCAACAGTTTCATAACACACTTGTGCGAAAGTTAGGTATCTGTATTCCCAAACGTTTCGTTTACACAGCAGACTTCTTCAGTCGAAGACATGGGAAGCGGTAGAGATGTCAAGACGATGTAATCAGTCCATCACCTTGAAAGACGTAGTTTTTTAACCTGTCGGTATTTTATACCATTTTAATGTTCAATCTGTCAGACACTGCAACACAAGGGTATCTTGGTACAGACCTGCAATCAACTTTGACAACTTCCACTAGTGAGAGCGGCTGGATTTGAGAGGGACCTGACCTTTCAACATCTGAGTTCTTACCTCTCCTAGTGGCCTACGTCTCACCTCTTGGCGCTATAAAAAGCTCCATTCTGTCACTTCATCTCCATATTGTTTCATACTATGGAACAATGCTCTTCTCCAGACTGAGGGACTGACCACCTCAAAACTTTAAGGGTGATGGACTGATTACATCGTCTTCAAGTATCTTCTGCTTCTATCAACTTTTCTGTACTTGACTGAAGAAGCCTACTGTGTAGGCGAAACGTTTCATAATAAAGATACCTAACTGTTGCATATGTGTCTTACCTAACAACCTGTCGGTATTTTATACCATTTTAATGTTCAATCTTAATCTCACCTCAAATATGTATGTTACAGAAAGCGAATAACAGAGATAGTCAAGAATCCACAACCAAACTCCTCACTAACACTCTCCATTTCTGGCTAAAATGTATCGCATAATGAATTTTAGAGCAACAGAGGAAGCTCAGATTACAAGGGGGTGCCTTAGCCCCCTCCCGACCCGGACCTCACCCAGCGTTGCTTGACCTCTCGCATCAACCCTCAACAGATACCAACTCTCCTGGGTATGATGTTCACTACTTTTTCTGCACTCTATATATCGATGTTTGTATATCTTTCTCTCGCTCGATAAAGCCTCTGATAGGTAAAACGTCGCAATAATGGGGAGTCTCCTTTTGCTATACGTGTTTCCACGAATAAAATAATAATAAATACTACTACTACTACTAATAATAGTATTATTATTTTCCATAGCTGGGAAGCTACTGTATATGGGACTTTAGGTCTTATTAAAATGGGTGGAAAACCTAACATCATATTTATTTTTACCACATCAGCCGTGTTCCACTAAGGTGGTGTAACCCAGAAAAAGAAATATATTCATCATCATATATTAATAGGTGTTTTGTCCTAAGTGCAGTCATATCGCAATTCAAATGAGCCTCACAGACTTAAAATCACTCCTCTTTCAAAATACAAGTATTGTACCTTCCACCGCCAGGACTCGATGCCAGTTAACCAGTTTTCCTGCAGCCCTCTATTACTGATTTTCTTGTTCACACTCCATCGGCACGTTAAAGTCTTAAAAAGATATCACTTGTCTCAGCTCACTTTACTCTAACACAGGCCTGCAGGATGATCAAGCTCCTTTCAGTTAAAGACTCCTACACACCCTCCTTCCATCCCTTCATGGGATGGCCCCTAATCCATCTTTCTCTCACCTAGGATTTATTCACCCTTTTGGTCATTCTGTCCAGCGCCAGCCTTTCTAAAGGACCAAACCGTGACAACAATAATAAAAAATATATAAAACATCTAGTTTTGTGAATGTGAAAAATATAATTGATCTATGATAAAGGTACATCTAGGTTCAGTCTCTGAAACACGCTGAGATAGAATGATAGCTCTTAACTTAAGAACATAAGAACATAAGAATGCAGGAACACTGCAGAAGGCCTACTGGCCCATACGAGGCAGGTCCTTATCAAAACGACATCTACCTAAAGCTACCCAAGAAATAACTCCCGTACCCCATGACACCAATCAAACCCAGCCCCTCCCACTCATATATTTGTCCAGTCTCTTCTTAAAGCTACCCAAGGTCCTAGCCTCTATCACCCCACTGGGAAGACTGTTCCACGCATCTACAACTCTGTTAGAAAACCAGTACTTACCTATGTCCTTTCTAAATCTAAATTTATCCAACTTGATGATGATCTATCTATATATCATTTAGATATACGGATCACAATATGAAACGTCTTTAATTAAAATTTATTTAGGAAATTATTTGTTCTAACTATAATGTTATTTACAATGGAAGTACCTTCAGAAATATCCAAATTAGCATATGCGAGCATGTCTTATATGACCCATACTAAATTAACCAATCCTCCCTTCTCAACTATAAGGTTACATTTTGAGATTAAATATCATGTTCTATGGGCTAATAACTTTTAAAGTATTGCAAAGGCACGAAATAGGTTAGATTTAAGACTTTTAGAAAGCTAGTATAGTAATTCAACCCTGGACGCACTGGCACCTTGTTGAAATGTATGTGTCTGGACACACTAACACTGCACCAGCATTTGGCTTGTCTTTCCTGAAATGTTTGTGTCTTCCCATGTTCAGGTATTCTTATTCAGTTTGCCTCGTTGAGTGCTGTGAGTGTAGTCGGCACCTTCCTGCCTCCACCCTCGCTGAGTGCAGTGAGTGTGTAGTCAGCACCTTCCTGCCTCCACCCTCGCTGAGTGCAGTGAGTGTGTAGTCAGCACCTTCCTGCCTCCACCCTCGCTGAGTGCAGTGAGTGTAGTCAACACCTTCCTGCCTCCACCCTCGCTGAGTGCAGTGAGTGTGTAGTCAGCACCTTCCTGCCTCCACCCTCGCTGAGTGCAGTGAGTGTGTAGTCAGCATCTGCCTGCCTCCACCCTCGCTGAGTGGAGTGAGTGTGGAGTCAGCACCTGCCTGCCTCCGCCCTTGCTGAGTGCAGTGAGTGTGTAGTCAGCATCTGCCTGACTCCACCTTCGCTGAGTGCAGTGTGTAGTCAGCATCTGCCTGCCTCCAACCTCGCTGAGTGCAGTGAGTGTGTAGTCAGCATCTGCCTGCCTCCGCCCTTGCTGAGTGCAGTGAGTGTGTAGTCAGCATCTGCCTGCCTCCAACCTCGCTGAGTGCAGTGAGTGTGTAGTCAGCATCTGCCTGCCTCCGCCCTTGCTGAGTGCAGTGAGTGTGTAGTCAGCATCTGCCTGCCTCCACCTTCGCTGAGTGCAGTGTGTAGTCAGCATCTGCCTGCCTCCACCCTCGCTGAGTGCAGTGAGTGTGGAGTCAGCACCTGCCTGCCTCCGCCCTTGCTGAGTGCAGTGAGTGTGTAGTCAGCATCTGCCTGCCTCCACCTTCGCTGAGTGCAGTGTGTAGTCAACATCTGCCTGCCTCCAACCTCGCTGAGTGCAGTGAGTGTGTAGTCAGCATCTGCCTGCCTCCACCCTCGCTGAGTGCAGTGAGTGTGTAGTCAGCATCTGCCTGCCTCCACCTTCGCTGAGTGCAGTGAGTGTGTAGTCAGCATCTGCCTGCCTCCACCTTCGCTGAGTGCAGTGAGTGTGTAGTCAGCATCTGCCTGCCTGCACCCTCGCTGAGTGCAGTGTGTAGTCAGCACCTTCCTGCCTCCACCCTCGCTGAGTGCAGTGAGTGTGTAGTCAACACCTTCCTGCCTCCACCCTCGCTGAGTGCAGTGAGTGTGGAGTCAGCACCTCCCTGCCTCCACCCTCGCTGAGTGCAGTGAGTGTGTAGTCAGCACCTTCCTGCCTCCACCCTCGCTGAGTGCAGTGAGTGTGGAGTCAGCACCTCCCTGCCTCCACCCTCGCTGAGTGCAGTGTGTAGTCAGCACCTTCCTGCCTCCACCCTCGCTGAGTGCAGTGTGTAGTCAGCACCTTCCTGCCTCCACTTTCGCTGAGTGCAGTGAGTGTGTAGTCAGCATCTGCCTGCCTCCACCCTCGCTGAGTGCAGTGAGTGTGTAGTCAGCACCTGCCTGCCTCCACCCTCGCTGAGTGCAGTGAGTGTGTAGTCAGCACCTTCCTGCCTCCACCCTCGCTGAGTGCAGTGAGTGTGTAGTCAGCATCTGCCTGCCTCCACCCTCGCTGAGTGCAGTGAGTGTGTAGTCAGCACCTGCCTGCCTCCACCCTCGCTGAGTGCAGTGAGTGTGTAGTCAGCATCTGCCTGCCTCCACCCTCGCTGAGTGCAGTGAGTGTGTAGTCAGCATCTCCCTGCCTCCAACCTCGCTGAGTGCAGTGAGTGTGTAGTCAGCATCTGCCTGCCTCCACCCTCGCTGAGTGCAGTGAGTGTGTAGTCAGCACCTGCCTGCCTCCACCCTCGCTGAGTGCAGTGTGTAGTCAGCATCTGCCTGCCTCCACCCTCGCTGAGTGCAGTGAGTGTGTAGTCAGCATCTGCCTGCCTCCACCCTCGCTGAGTGCAGTGAGTGTGTAGTCAGCATCTGCCTGCCTCCGCCCTTGCTGAGTGCAGTGAGTGTGTAGTCAGCATCTGCCTGCCTCCAACCTCGCTGAGTGCAGTGAGTGTGTAGTCAGCATCTGCCTGCCTCCGCCCTTGCTGAGTGCAGTGAGTGTGTAGTCAGCATCTGCCTGCCTCCACCTTCGCTGAGTGCAGTGTGTAGTCAGCATCTGCCTGCCTCCACCCTCGCTGAGTGCAGTGAGTGTGGAGTCAGCACCTGCCTGCCTCCGCCCTTGCTGAGTGCAGTGAGTGTGTAGTCAGCATCTGCCTGCCTCCACCTTCGCTGAGTGCAGTGTGTAGTCAACATCTGCCTGCCTCCAACCTCGCTGAGTGCAGTGAGTGTGTAGTCAGCATCTGCCTGCCTCCACCCTCGCTGAGTGCAGTGAGTGTGTAGTCAGCATCTGCCTGCCTCCACCTTCGCTGAGTGCAGTGAGTGTGTAGTCAGCATCTGCCTGCCTCCACCTTCGCTGAGTGCAGTGAGTGTGTAGTCAGCATCTGCCTGCCTGCACCCTCGCTGAGTGCAGTGTGTAGTCAGCACCTTCCTGCCTCCACCCTCGCTGAGTGCAGTGAGTGTGTAGTCAACACCTTCCTGCCTCCACCCTCGCTGAGTGCAGTGAGTGTGGAGTCAGCACCTCCCTGCCTCCACCCTCGCTGAGTGCAGTGAGTGTGTAGTCAGCACCTTCCTGCCTCCACCCTCGCTGAGTGCAGTGAGTGTGGAGTCAGCACCTCCCTGCCTCCACCCTCGCTGAGTGCAGTGTGTAGTCAGCACCTTCCTGCCTCCACCCTCGCTGAGTGCAGTGTGTAGTCAGCACCTTCCTGCCTCCACTTTCGCTGAGTGCAGTGAGTGTGTAGTCAGCATCTGCCTGCCTCCACCCTCGCTGAGTGCAGTGAGAGTGTAATCAGCATCTGCCTGCCTCCACCCTCGCTGAGTGCAGTGTGTAGTCAGCACCTTCCTGCCTCCACTTTCGCTGAGTGCAGTGAGTGTGTAGTCAGCATCTGCCTGCCTCCACCCTCGCTGAGTGCAGTGAGTGTGTAGTCAGCACCTGCCTGCCTCCACCCTCGCTGAGTGCAGTGAGTGTGTAGTCAGCACCTTCCTGCCTCCACCCTCGCTGAGTGCAGTGAGTGTGTAGTCAGCATCTGCCTGCCTCCACCCTCGCTGAGTGCAGTGAGTGTGTAGTCAGCATCTGCCTGCCTCCACCCTCGCTGAGTGCAGTGAGTGTGTAGTCAGCATCTCCCTGCCTCCAACCTCGCTGAGTGCAGTGAGTGTGTAGTCAGCATCTGCCTGCCTCCACCCTCGCTGAGTGCAGTGAGTGTGTAGTCAGCACCTGCCTGCCTCCACCCTCGCTGAGTGCAGTGTGTAGTCAGCACCTGCCTGCCTCCACCCTCGCTGAGTGCAGTGAGTGTGTAGTCAGCATCTGCCTGCCTCCACCCTCGCTGAGTGCAGTGAGTGTGTAGTCAGCACCTGCCTGCCTCCACCCTCGCTGAGTGCAGTGAGTAGTCAGCACCTGCCTGCCTCCACCCTCGCTGAGTGCAGTGTGTAGTCAGCAGCTGCCTGCCTCCACCCTCGCTGAGTGCAGTGTGTAGTCAGCACCTGCCTGCCTCCACCCTCGCTGAGTGCAGTGTGTAGTCAGCACCTGCCTGCCTCCACCCTCGCTGAGTGCAGTGTGTAGTCAGCACCTGCCTGCCTCCACCCTCGCTGAGTGCAGTGTGTAGTCAGCATCTGCCTGCCTCCACCCTCGCTGAGTGCAGTGTGTAGTCAGCACCTGCCTGCCTCCACCCTCGCTGAGTGCAGTGTGTAGTCAGCACCAGCCTGCCTCCACCCTCGCTGAGTGCAGTGTGTAGTCAGCACCTGCCTGACTCCACCCTCGCTGAGTGCAGTGTGTAGTCAGCATCTGCCTGCCTCCACCCTCGCTGAGTGCAGTGTGTAGTCAGCACCTGCCTGCCTCCACCCTCGCTGAGTGCAGTGTGTAGTCAGCACCTGCCTGCCTCCACCCTCGCTGAGTACAGTGTGTAGTCAGCACCTGCCTGCCTCCACCCTCGCTGAGTGCAGTGTGTAGTCAGCACCAGCCTGCCTCCACCCTCGCTGAGTGCAGTGTGTAGTCAGCACCTGCCTGCCTCCACCCTCGCTGAGTGCAGTGTGTAGTCAGCACCTGCCTGCCTCCACCCTCGCTGAGTGCAGTGTGTAGTCAGCACCTGCCTGCCTCCACCTTCGCTGAGTGCAGTGAGTGTGTAGTCAGCACCTGCCTGCCTCCACCCTCGCTGAGTGCAGTGTGTAGTCAGCACCTGCCTGCCTCCACCCTCGCTGAGTGCAGTGATTGTGTAGTCAGCACCTGCCTGCCTCCACCCTCGCTGAGTGCAGTGTGTAGTCAGCACCTGCCTGCCTCCACCCTCGCTGAGTGCAGTGTGTAGTCAGCATCTGCCTGCCTCCACCCTCGCTGAGTGCAGTGTGTAGTCAGCACCTGCCTGCCTCCACCCTCGCTGAGTGCAGAGTGTAGTCAGCACCTGCCTGCCTCCACCCTCGCTGAGTGCAGTGATTGTGTAGTCAGCACCTGCCTGCCTCCACCCTCGCTGAGTGCAGTGTGTAGTCAGCACCTGCCTGCCTCCACCCTCGCTGAGTGCAGTGTGTAGTCAGCACCTGCCTGCCTCCACCCTCGCTGAGTGCAGTGTGTAGTCAGCACCTGCCTGCCTCCACCCTCGCTGAGTGCAGTGTGTAGTCAGCACCTGCCTGCCTCCACCCTCGCTGAGTGCAGTGATTGTGTAGTCAGCACCTGCCTGCCTCCACCCTCGCTGAGTGCAGTGTGTAGTCAGCACCTGCCTGCCTCCACCCTCGCTGAGTGCAGTGTGTAGTCAGCACCTGCCTGCCTCCACCCTCGCTGAGTGCAGTGTGTAGTCAGCACCTGCCTGCCTCCACCCTCGCTGAGTGCAGTGATTGTGTAGTCAGCACCTGCCTGCCTCCACCCTCGCTGAGTGCAGTGAGTGTGTAGTCAGCATCTGCCTGCCTCCGCCCTTGCTGAGTGCAGTGAGTGTAGTCAGCACCTGCCTGCCTCCACCCTCGCTGAATGCAGTGTGTAGTCAGCACCTGCCTGCCTCCACCCTCGCTGAGTGCAGTGTGTAGTCAGCACCTGCCTGCCTCCACCCTCGCTGAGTGCAGTGTGTAGTCAGCACCTGCCTGCCTCCACCCTCGCTGAGTGCAGTGTGTAGTCAGCACCTGCCTGCCTGCACCCTCGCTGAGTGCCGTGTGTAGTCAGCACCTGCCTGCCTCCACCCTCGCTGAGTGCAGTGTGTAGTCAGCACCTGCCTGCCTCCACCCTCGCTGAGTGCAGTGTGTAGTCAGCACCTGCCTGCCTCCACCCTCGCTGAGTGCAGTGTGTAGTCAGCACAGGCCTGCCTCCACCCTCGCTGAGTGCAGTGTGTAGTCAGCACCAGCCTGCCTCCACCCTCGCTGAGTGCAGTGTGTAGTCAGCACCTGCCTGCCTCCACCCTCGCTGAGTGCTGTGAGTGTAGTCAGCACCTGCCTGCCTCCACCCTCGCTGATTGCAGTGTGTAGTCAGCACCTGCCTGCCTCCACCCTCGCTGAGTGCAGTGTGTAGTCAGCACCAGCCTGCCTCCACCCTCGCTGAGTGCTGTGAGTGTAGTCAGCACCTGCCTGCCTCCACCCTCGCTGAGTGCAGTGTGTAGTCAGCACCTGCCTGCCTCCACCCTCGCTGAGTGCAGTGTGTAGTCAGCACCTGCCTGCCTCCACCCTCGCTGAGTGCAGTGTGTAGTCAGCACCTGCCTGCCTCCACCCTCGCTGAGTGCAGTGTGTAGTCAGCACCTGCCTGCCTCCACCCTCGCTGAGTGCAGTGTGTAGTCAGCACCTGCCTGCCTCCACCCTCGCTGAGTGCAGAGTGTAGTCAGCACCTGCCTGCCTCCACCCGTGGCAACATTCTCTCTCTGCTATGTTTTTATGGTTTTAAATTGTTTTATTATTTACATTTGTAAAATACGTTTTCTTCGATATTTTCTACATCAGTATATGATGGTGGCGCATGGGTTAGTTTAATATGTTTATTATGCACACCATACCCATCCTGTGAGCGGTAGTCAAAAGATCTAGTGAGTGGACCCCAAAGTAAGCTTTGCCAGAGAGTGCATGATCACCGAAATATTTACATCACAAGGAAAATGAAGTCTTTCTTGTTACTTCATACATAATTAGGAGCTTCATATACATTATGCGTATACAGACACAGTATATACGCATGGGTACACTCACCTAATTGTGGTTGCCTTGGTCGAGCCATAGCTTCTCGCCTCGCCTCTTCACTGGTCGCTACTAGGTCCACTCTCTCTCCCTGCTCCATGAGCTATATCATACCTCATCGTAAAACTATGTATGGATCCCGCCTTTACTACGTTCACTACGCGTGTTTGTGTGTGTGTGTGTGTGTGTGTGTGTGTGTGTGTGTGTGTGTGTGTGGACAGGGGCTGGAACCATGGTCAATGCACATATCACGCCCAGTGCTGTAACCCTTCAGCCACATAGCTTACAAAAGGATGATTTTACAACCCGCACTTCTGTGACTTGGTTGTATCAGCGACACCAACTGTGACCCCACTGTTTCCAATCGCAGGCAAAACGTTTCGGAAATAAAGATACCAAAATGTTGCACGTATGTCTTACTCATCCACCTCAACCAGAGTCGCTTTTCCCTTTCAAAAGAAAGTTTGAGTTAATTATGAAGTCAGATTAGGTAAAGTTTGTCAGGAAACAGAACAAATTTTTCCTGACGCGGGTCTTAGTCAGATGATAACCTGCCGTTGGAGCTTTTGGTCATCTGACCGAGGCCTTCCGCTGGCCTTCCCTTTAAAAATTTTGGTCAAAGTTATAACCATTTAGGATTCTATTTGTGAAGTGTACGTGTACGCTGTTCACGGTACGACAGGAGTTATATCGCCTTTGACGATGTAAAACCGTAATAATTATGGTATTTGTTAAAGTGACATCGGCGATTGCAACCTGACGTCTGAAATTACAATCATTTACCCCGACAAAGAAGTTAATTGCAGAGGCATCGAGAGGCAGCGAAGGCAACATGCTATCACTGTCGCTCACCTCCTCTCACACGAATAGAGTTGTTTCTTGACACGCGAGAGTCTTGTCCTCCCTTGTAACCTGTAGTAAGAAGTGCAAACTGTGTGTAGTTTGTGTGTGTGTGTGTTTAAGTTGTATGTATGTTATGTGTAGTTCATGTAGGCTGTATTTGTGTATGTTTAGTTCGTGTGAAAGATATAGATTGTATTTGTGTGTGTTTAGTTCGTGTAAAAGATATAGATTGTATTTGTGTATGTTTAGTTCGTGTGTGTGTGTAAGAGGTTGTATACTGTATAAGTGTAATGCGAAGTTAGTGTGCGTGTAAGAGGTGACTTAACAGTTCAAGTACGTATGAGAGGTAGAGGCCATGGGTACGTAAGAGAGGTAGAGGCCCTGGGTACGTAAGAGAGGTAGAGGCCCTGGGTACGTAAGAGGGGCAGACCATGTTTATATTTCTGTATATTTTGACGTTGAAGCGGCTTGTCACTGTGGAAAATAGACTTCACTCTGGTAACTTACGTCAGTAACTCTAGTAACTTACATCAATAACTCTGCTAACTTGCATCAGTAACAATACTGAACCTGTGTAAGACCTGTAACTCAATGATAGAGCGCTCGGTTGACAGCCGAAGGAACCAGGGTTTGACTCCCAGATTGGCCAAGACGCATAGATGAATCTACTTATACCTGTTGCCTCTGTTCACCAAGCAGTAAATAGGTACCTGGGTGTTAGTCGACTGTTGTGGGTGGCATGCTTAGGAAAGAGTTTGGAATGAGCTGAGGCAGGATAACAGCTCTTAGCCTATAAAAACTGTGGTATGATCACAGATATTAGGCTGTATGAGCAAAGTTAGGATAACAACTCTTACCTTGTATGAGTTAGGAAAAAAGCTCTTAGCTCGTCTGAGCTGAGGTAGAATAGCTATGCTTACCCGGTATATGATGATGAAGGATAACAGTTGCCAGTTTCTAACATCTAAATCAATGTTCAAAATGAAAAGAAAGATACAGGAAACAATACACAATTTAGATTACAAGTTACAGCTTATGACCAGTAGGAACACAACTATTTAGGAAGATTTTGCCACCAAAGCGACAACTGTATTGTGCATCCCATATCCATCCTGTTGAAGGCAGGGGCTATGAGGGAAAAGTTCAACAGATAGGAGTAGCGAGCGAGTATATGGTAACGATAGTTTGATTGCCGGCTGCTTGTTAAGGTAGGGTAAGTCTAGCTCCCGCTATCCCCCCCTTACCCCCCCACCCCGAAAGGTGACGTGTGGGGCTCCGGCCAAACAGTAATCACTCGACTCACAGCTCCCAGCACAACTCTTGGAATGACAGATTGGGTCACCTGCCAACCAACGAGAAGTATTGAAGGAGACTGACTAACGTCCCGAGACTTCACTCTTTACCTACCTGTTTATATGTACGCCACCGCAGGACATAACCCCTCATCTTTGCAGTGGTAAAGAACCTGCGTTTCTGTCATCTGGACTGACTAATCAAGGCTAGAGACTCTGTGAAGAACTGGCCCTTGGGTTGTCACCAACACCTGTGACCCCCCCCCCACACACACATCATCAACAACGGCTATATTCTATACAAGACTGTGTCAACATCAACCAGACACCCAAGTTTAATTGTATATATTAGCGTTGAATTTAGATACCATTTATATTTTTCATTTTTCATTTTTCTTTAAAGTAGGATAAATATTTCATATTTAAGTATTTATATTTTATATTTTTTAAATAATAAAGTGTTTATGTTTGTCAGTTTTTATTCTTTTTCTATTCATTAATTTTCCTGAGGAGGAGCCAGCCTTGATAATACTGACTGAAGTTGTTACAGGGCTGAGTAAGCCTTTACAGGCTAGTTTAATGTGCACACCTGTTACGATCCTGTGGATAGCAGTGCTAGTTTGTTATACATCTCATATCCATTTTATGGAAGACTGGCTAGTTAATTGTGCATTCCATTACGATCCAGTGGACGGGAGCGCTAGTTTGTGTCACATATCCTTCCTTTAGGTGGTAGCGCAAGAACATATGGATAAACTCACAAATGGAATATAATGATAGGAGCTTAACCTAGTAGCGAGTAGAATAGCACCTTTCTCACCTTTGTAAAGATGAAACAAATGGTTCAGAAGTAAAGATGCAATTTACCGTGCAAGCTTCCACTGGAACAAAGTTACACTCTTGATAAAACTCTAATAGAACGAAACAGAGTTGTTGCTCGGCGTGTATGGTGTTGAACAGGTGTGTGTGTGTGTGTGTGTGTGTGTGTGTGTGTGTGTGTGTGTGTGTGTGTTACTCACTTGCGAGGAAGAGGCTGAGGTTTGCTGAGGTGACAGAGTAGCCCGCACGGTGTAACATACACTGGTACTGCCCCTTGTCGCTCGCTGTAACCTGAAGAACAAACAATAAGTGTTAGATCATCCTTATATAATACTGGGTGGTGTGCCATACATACACACGCAACAGGATGTTGAAAACTCAGATTAGTCAGAGGGATGTTAGGAAGCATTTCTTCAGCCAAAGAGTTGCCAGGAAGTAGAACAATTTGGAGAGTGTTAGAGGCGTGATCCATACATAGTTTCAAGAAGAGGTAAGACAACTCTCTTCTAGCCAGAATAGAGTGACCTAATAGCTACCAGTAATGAGGCTGGGCCAGGAGCTGCGACTTGACCCCTGCAACCACATATAGGTCAGTACACACATATATACACACGCACACATCTAAGAATACTGTAGTTACAATATTAAAGCACCAAGAGCTTTGGGAAGGGACAGCACGAACAGCTAGTATCTGATGACTCAAATTTGTCAAAGAATTCTCAGGCTCTGAAATCTTCCTATTGTAAGCCTCGTAGTGTGTGTGTGTGTGCTCAACTAATTGTGGTTGCAGGGGTCGAGACTCAGTTCCTGGCCCCGCCTCTTCACTGATCGCTACTAGGTCCGCTCTCTCTGCTTCCTGATCTTTGTCATACCTCGTCTTAAAGCTATGTATGGTTCCTGCCTCCACTACGTCACTTGCTAGGCTATGTGTGTGTGCGAGCCTCCACAAATGCTTGCGCTGGATTACCAACACGGATTTAGCTCGTTAAATAATAAAAATAATAACAGTTTATACACTAAGCGAGTACACTTTAATAGCTTGTTTCGTGATTAGCGGATGCATGATCGAACCTCTGTGTTTCCTTAACCCCTCATGGAAGGTTCCTTGATGTTGGTGAGGGGCTCTTGATTTAGGGAATTGGAACTGTGCTCCAGTTCCCCGAATTAAGCCTGAATGCCTTCCACATCCCCCCCCCGGGCACTGTATAATCCTACGGGTTTAGCGCTTCCCTTTGATTATAATAATAATAATAATGTGTTTCCTTGGGCTTAATGACTCGTGCAGGTCTGGTGTTCCGGTGAATTATAATGGCCTTACCATAGAGCCCCACATAAAAGAAAAAAACACAACATCGTCAACAGGAGCTCACGTCTGTTGTACAGGCAAGACTGTACACGATCCTCTGAACCAGGAGTGAGGGTCTTCTTCCCTCTGTCTTGTTATGTCGCTTGTATATTCCCCTTAGTCTGTTTGATATATGAGGAGAGAGAGAGAGAGCGAGAGAAACAGACACACACACACACACACACACACACACACACAGTGTCGAAAGGGATACAGATAGCTCCTCCATTATCTACCACCACTGACATATATCACTACATACAGACGTTATTTTAACCTAGGGATTCTCAATCAGGGGGAAATGCCCCCTGGGAAAAATTGGGGTATTCCAGAAAAGATTAAAGAGATGAGGTGTAAATGGCCAAAGTAACCTTTTTTTTCACAGCTAAGAGAAGGTGGTAAAGGTGAGCAACTTAGGAATGTAGTGAGGGTAAGCTGAGGTATGTTAGGGTAGTAATGAGTGTGGATTGTGTAGAAATGAACGTAGGGTTTAGTTGATGGTGGTGTGTGGTTGATGATGGTGTGTGGTTGATGGTGGTGTGTAGTTGATGATGGTGTGTGGTTGATGGTGGTGTGTAGTTGATGATGGTGTGTAGTTGAAGGTGTGTGGTTGATGGTGGTGTGTGGTTGATGATGATGTGTAGTTGAAGGTGTGTGTTTGATGGTGGTGTGTGGTTGATGATGGTGTGTAGTTGATGATGGTGTGTGGTTGATGATGGTGTGTGGTTGATGGTGGTGTGTGGTTGATGATGGTGTGTAGTTGATGATGGTGTGTGGTTGATGGTGGTGTGTGGTTGATGATGGTGTGTAGTTGAAGGTGTGTGGTTGATGGTGGTGTGTGGTTGATGATGGTGTGTAGTTGAAGGTGTGTGGTTGATGGTGGTGTATGGTTGATGATGGTGTGTAGTTGAAGGTGTGTGGTTGATGATGGTGTGTGGTTGATGATGGTGTGTGGTTGATGGTGGTGTGTGGTTGATGATGGTGTGTGGTTGATGATGGTGTGTAGTTGAAGGTGTGTGGTTGATGGTGGTGTGTGGTTGATGATAGTGTGTAGTTGAAGGTGTGTGGTTGATGGTGGTGTGTGGTTGATGATGGTGTGTAGTTGAAGGTGTGTGGTTGATGGTGGTGTGTGGTTGATGATGGTGTGCGGTTGATGATGGTGTGTGGTTGATGATGGTGTGTGGTTGATGGTGGTGTGTGGTTGATGATGGTGTGTGGTTGATGATGGTGTGTAGTTGAAGGTGTGTGGTTGATGGTGGTGTGTGGTTGATGATGGTGTGTAGTTGAAGGTGTGTGGTTGATGGTGGTGTGAGGTTGATGATGGTGTGTAGTTGAAGGTGTGTTGTTGATGGTGGTGTGTGGTTGATGATGGTGTGTAGTTGAAGGTGTGTGGTTGATGGTTGTGTGTGGTTGATGATGGTGTGTGGTTGATGATGGTGTGTGGTTGATGATGGTGTGTGGTTGATGGTGGTGTGTGGTTGATGATGGTGTGTGGTTGTTGGAGGTGTGTGGTTGATGGTGGTGTGTGGTTGATGATGGTGTGTGGTTGTTGGAGGTGTGTGGTTGATGGTGGTGTGTGGTTGATGATGGTGTGTAGTTGAAGGTGTGTGGTTGATGGTGGTGTGTGGTTGATGATGGTGTGTAGTTGAAGGTGTGTGGTTGATGGTGGTGTGTGGTTGATGATGGTGTGTAGTTGATGATGGTGTGTGGTTGATGATGGTGTGTAGTTGAAGGTGTGTGGTTGATGGTGGTGTGTGGTTGATGATGGTGTGTAGTTGAAGGTGTGTGGTTGATGGTGGTGTGTGGTTGATGATGGTGTGTAGTTGATGATGGTGTGTGGTTGATGGTGGTGTGTGGTTGATGATGGTGTGTAGTTGAAGGTGTGTGGTTGATGGTGGTGTGTGGTTGATGATGGTGTGTAGTTGAAGGTGTGTGGTTGATGGTGGTGTGTGGTTGATGATGGTGTGTGGTTGATGATGGTGTGTGGTTGATGATGGTGTGTGGTTGATGGTGGTGTGTGGTTGATGATGGTGTGTGGTTGATGATGGTGTGTAGTTGAAGGTGTGTGGTTGATGGTGGTGTGTGGTTGATGATGGTGTGTAGTTGAAGGTGTGTGGTTGATGGTGGTGTGTGGTTGATGATGGTGTGTAGTTGAAGGTGTGTGGTTGATGGTGGTGTGTGGTTGATGATGGTGTGTAGTTGATGATGATGTGTGGTTGATGATGGTGTGTAGTTGAAGGTGTGTGGTTGATGGTGGTGTGTGGTTGATGATGGTGTGTAGTTGAAGGTGTGTGGTTGATGGTGGTGTGTGGTTGATGATGGTGTGTGGTTGATGATGGTGTGTGGTTGATGATGGTGTGTGGTTGATGGTGGTGTGTGGTTGATGATGGTGTGTGGTTGTTGGAGGTGTGTGGTTGATGGTGGTGTGTGGTTGATGATGGTGTGTAGTTGAAGGTGTGTGGTTGATGGTGGTGTGTGGTTGATGATGGTGTGTAGTTGAAGGTGTATGGTTGATGATGGTGTGTGGTTGATGATGGTGTGTAGTTGAAGGTGTGTGGTTGATGGTGGTGTGTGGTTGATGATGGTGTGTAGTTGATGATGGTGTGTTGTTGAAGGTGTGTGGTTGATGGTGGTGTGTGGTTGTTGGAGGTGTGTGGTTGATGGTGGTGTGTGGTTGATGATGGTGTGTAGTTGAAGGTGTGTGGTTGATGGTGGTGTGTGGTTGATGATGGTGTGTGGTTGATGATGGTGTGTAGTTGAAGGTGTGTGGTTGATGGTGGTGTGTGGTTGTTGGAGGTGTGTGGTTGATGGTGGTGTGTGGTTGATGATGGTGTGTAGTTGAAGGTGTGTGGTTGATGGTGGTGTGTGGTTGATGATGGTGTGTAGTTGAAGGTGTGTGGTTGATGGTGGTGTGTGGTTGATGATGGTGTGTAGTTGATGATGGTGTGTAGTTGAAGGTGTGTGGTTGATGGTGGTGTGTGGTTGTTGGAGGTGTGTGGTTGATGGTGGTGTGTGGTTGATGATGGTGTGTAGTTGAAGGTGTGTGGTTGATGGTGGTGTGTCGTTGATGATGGTGTGTGGTTGATGATGGTGTGTAGTTGAAGGTGTGTGGTTGATGGTGGTGTGTGGTTGTTGGAGGTGTGTGGTTGATGGTGGTGTGTGGTTGATGATGGTGTGTAGTTGAAGGTGTGTGGTTGATGGTGGTGTGTGGTTGATGATGGTGTGTAGTTGAAGGTGTGTGGTTGATGGTGGTGTGTGGTTGATGATGGTGTGTAGTTGAAGGTGTGTGGTTGATGGTGGTGTGTGGTTGATGATGGTGTGTAGTTGATGATGGTGTGTGGTTGATGATGGTGTGTAGTTGAAGGTGTGTGGTTGATGGTGGTGTGTGGTTGATGATGGTGTGTAGTTGATGATGGTGTGTAGTTGAAGGTGTGTGGTTGATGGTGGTGTGTAGTTGTTGGAGGTGTGTGGTTGATGGTGGTGTGTGGTTGATGATGGTGTGTAGTTGAAGGTGTGTGGTTGATGGTGGTGTGTGGTTGATGATGGTGTGTGGTTGATGATGGTGTGTAGTTGAAGGTGTGTGGTTGATGGTGGTGTGTGGTTGTTGGAGGTGTGTGGTTGATGGTGGTGTGTGGTTGATGATGGTGTGTAGTTGAAGGTGTGTGGTTGATGGTGGTGTGTGGTTGATGATGGTGTGTGGTTGATGATGGTGTGTAGTTGAAGGTGTGTGGTTGATGGTGGTGTGTGGTTGATGATGGTGTGTAGTTGATGATGGTGTGTAGTTGAAGGTGTGTGGTTGATGGTGGTGTGTAGTTGTTGGAGGTGTGTGGTTGATGGTGGTGTGTGGTTGATGATGGTGTGTAGTTGAAGGTGTGTGGTTGATGGTGGTGTGTGGTTGATGATGGTGTGTGGTTGATGATGGTGTGTAGTTGAAGGTGTGTGGTTGATGGTGGTGTGTGGTTGTTGGAGGTGTGTGGTTGATGGTGGTGTGTGGTTGATGATGGTGTGTAGTTGAAGGTGTGTGGTTGATGGTGGTGTGTGGTTGATGATGGTGTGTGGTTGATGATGGTGTGTAGTTGAAGGTGTGTGGTTGATGGTGGTGTGTGGTTGTTGGAGGTGTGTGGTTGATGGTGGTGTGTGGTTGATGATAGTGTGTAGTTGAAGGTGTGTGGTTGATGGTGGTGTGTGGTTGATGATGGTGTGTGGTTGATGATGGTGTGTAGTTGAAGGTGTGTGGTTGATGGTGGTGTGTGGTTGGTGGTGTTTGGTTGATGGTGGTGTACAGTTGGAGGTGTGTAGTTGATGGTGGTGTACAGTTAGTGGTGTGTGGTTGATGGTGGTGTACAGTTGGTGGCGTGTGGTTGATGGTGGTGTACAGTTGGTGGCGTGTGGTTGATGGTGGTGTACAGTTAGTGGTGTGTGGTTGATGGTGGTGTACAGTTGGTGGCGTGTGGTTGATGGTGGTGTACAGCTGGTGGCGTGTGGTTGATGGTGGTGTACAGCTGGTGGCGTGTGGTTGATGGTGGTGTACAGTTAGTGGTGTGTGGTTGATGGTGGTGTACAGTTGGTGGCGTGTGGTTGATGGTGGTGTACAGTTAATGGTGTGTGGTTGATGGTGGTGTACAGCTGGTGGCGTGTGGTTGATGGTGGTGTACAGCTGGTGGCGTGTGGTTGATGGTGGTGTACAGTTAGTGGTGTGTGGTTGATGGTGGTGTACAGCTGGTGGCGTGTGGTTGATGGTGGTGTACAGCTGGTGGCGTGTGGTTGATGGTGGTGTACAGCTGGTGGCGTGTGGTTGATGGTGTACAGTTAGTGGTGTGTGGTTGATGGTGGTGTACAGCTGGTGGCGTGTGGTTGATGGTGGTGTACAGTTAGTGGTGTGTGGTTGATGGTGGTGTACAGCTGGTGGTGTGTGGTTGATGGTGGTGTACAGTTAGTGGTGTGTGGTTGATGGTGGTGTACAGCTGGTGGCGTGTGGTTGATGGTGGTGTACAGTTAGTGGTGTGTGGTTGATGGTGGTGTACAGCTGGTGGCGTGTGGTTGATGGTGGTGTACAGCTGGTGGCGTGTGGTTGATGGTGGTGTACAGTTAGTGGTGTGTGGTTGATGGTGGTGTACAGCTGGTGGCGTGTGGTTGATGGTGGTGTACAGTTAGTGGTGTGTGGTTGATGATGGTGTACAGTTAGTGGTGTGTGGTTGATGGTGGTGTACAGCTGGTGGCGTGTGGTTGATGGTGGTGTACAGCTGGTGGCGTGTGGTTGATGGTGGTGTACAGCTGGTGGCGTGTGGTTGATGGTGGTGTACAGCTGATGGCGTGTGGTTGATGGTGGTGTACAGTTGATGGTAGCATAACAAGGCTAACGAGAAGACATTACCTCACCTCAAACTTATAAATAATAATAATAATACTTTTTTGTTATTATTGTTATTTTCTCCATAATTATAATTATTATTATTATTATTATTGACAGGCTTGACATGAAGGCAGTGGCTGGCCAGGTGTATTGTAGTCATTAAGTGACGGTTTGACTGCTGGCAGTGTATGATAGGTGTTACTGGTGAGTTGTAAGGTACTGACTGATTGCATACATCAGTTTTCTTTATTGGTAGACAGCTCCTCAGCAGCTGGAGTTGGTTGACGAGCAGCTGGTTGGGCATCAGAAGAGGTCAACTGGTGCGGTGGATAACCTTCAGAATGTCGGTAGAAGGTGCAGAGCCGGGAAACGTGAAGCTTGTCATGTTGAGGCGGAATAGCTCGTTGACTGGTACGGAAGGAACTTGGGTTGGCTGCATTTGCAAGGTGTACATACATCATGCAGTAAAAGACTTTGGGAGAGGCTTCTGGAAGTGGAGAGCAATTGCTAGTGGAGGGTGTCTACTGAGTAACTTGAAGAATCTTAATGGTGTCAGACTGTAGCTTTGTTATGGAGACATAGGTCGAAGATTTTGTGGAGCTCTTCTTCAGGACCTCTTGGATTTTCTCAGCGATGATTTCCTTCATTAATGGGCATTTTGCTGCAAAAGTACGATTATTACTCTTTCAGTTAAGGCATGTTGGAGGAGTAGTGGTAGTGGAGGTCTTGGAGTCTTTCCTTCACTTCCGTAATTTGAGAAAAACTTCTCATCCTTGATGGGGCAATCTTTAGAGAAGTGATTGTAGGAATATCAGTTCCAGCAAGGTTCGATGTTTGTCGGGTGGATGTGGTAGTCAGTCCGTCGGAGAGAGGTTGGGCAGCGATAGCGATATCGTTAATAATGATCTTGATCATAGAGGAGGCGTTTGGAATCGTCGTGGAGTCCACAGAATTATTATTATTATAATCAAGGGGGAAGCGCTAAACCCGGAGGATTATACAGCGCCTGGGGGGGGGGATGTGGAAGGCATTCAGGCTTAATTCGGGGAACTGGAGCACAGATCCAATTCCCTAAATCAAGAGCCCCTCACCAACATCAAGGAACCTTCCTTGAGGGGGAGTCCACAGAAGCTTAGGGATCCTGGTCTTCAATAAGGTCGTCAGTGGAGAGGGCCGTGACGATCTTGTCCAGCCATCTTACAAAGATGGATCTTTTCACCTTCAGGAATGGAGACGTAATTATGAAGTCTTAGGATCTTGACAGCGGCGGAAGTCAGTAGTTTTTTGGCCTCTTCATTACTGGTGCAGGTGACGATGAAACCATACCACGGGTGGGTTAGAACCCGTGATGAGAGTGACGATGAAGGCATCCTTCAGAGAGAGACAATATCTGTGAACTTGATTTGCAGGCTGCTTTTTAAGGCAGCTTCAAGAGGAAGCATTGAATCGTCATTAATCACAACACTGCTAGGTTTAATCTTCACTCGATGCGACTTGCATCGTGGTAGAGCAGGCACGAAGAATTCCTGAGGTAAAGGTTCCAATCCCCGACCGGGATAGTGGGGGAACTACTGCTACTACTACTACTACTACTACTACTACTACTACTACTACTACTACTACTACTACTACTACTACTACTACTACTACTACTACTACTACCTGCCTGTGGCAAGGTCACCGTCAAACATGGAGTGACAAATATGGAGTCACATAGTGTGAAAAATATGATGTGACAAATATGGAGTCACAGTACGAAAAACATGACGTGACATATATAGAGTAACAAACATAGGACAAATATAGAGTAACAGTGTGAAACACATGGAGTGAAAAACAGGGAGTAACAAATAAGGAGAAGCAAACATAGTTTACCTGAAGACCTGGAGAGAGTTCCGGGGGTCAACGCCCCCGCGGCCCGGTCTGTGACCACTGAATAATAACTGAATAACAAACACTGAGCAACAAGCATAGAGTAACAAACATGGGGTAACAAACATAGGGCAACAAACCTCAGTAATGAGCAAGGTGCCATTGGGCAGGACGTAACGACGAGAGCCACTAACGAGGGTGCCGTTGTGGGTCCAGCTAACGCTGGGCGGGTCAGCAGCTGTCCTGGTTGGCTGGCAGGGTAGCAGTAACTCCGCCCCAGCAACCGTTACCACCTCCGTAGGGGGAAGCACCTGGTAGCCGAAGCCCAATCTGGGCACAGACTCTGTGGGCACAAAAAAAAAACACTACTGTTAAAACCACTTACTAATTATTACACTTAATAATATATATATATATATATATATATATATATATATATATATATATATATATATATATATATATATATATATATATGTATATATATATATATATATATATATATATATATATATATATATATATATATATATATATATACATATATATATATATATATATATATATATATATATATATATATATATATATATATATATATATATATATATATATATATATATATATATATGTGTGTGTGTGTGTGTGTGTTTACACACACAAATATATATATATATATATATATATATATATATATATATATATATATATATATATATATATATATATATATATAGAGAGAGAGAGAGAGAGAGAGAGAGAGAGAGAGAGAGAGAGACAGACAGAGAGAGAGAAGACAATAAACGTACCTCAGGGAAAACTCAAGGTTCTCCCCAGAGCTGTTTGAGTATTTTCTTCTCCTACCACCCCCTATATATTTTATATTCTATGTGAACATTTATTAATAAACAAAATACATTTACAGAAAAAAACATAAGTTATAAAAACATAGAGGTATATATATATATATATATATATATATATATATATATATATATATATATATATATATATATATATATATATATATATATATATATATATATATATATATGTATATATATATATATGTATATATATATATATATATATATATATATATATATATATATATATATATATATATATATATATATATATATATATATATATAAATATATATATATATATATATATATATATATATATATATATATATATATATATATATATATATATATATATATATATATATATATATATATATATATATATATATATATATTATTATCACACTGGCCGATTCCCACCAAGGCAGGGTGGCCCGAGAAAGAAAAACTTTCACCATCATTCACTCCATCACTGTCTTGCCAGAAGGGTGCTTTACACTACAGTTTTTAAACTGCATCATTAACACCCCTCCTTCAGAGTGCAGGCACTGTACTTCCCATCTCCAGGACTCAAGTCCGGCCTGCCGGTTTCCCTGAACCCCTTCATGAATGTTACTTTGCTCACACTCCAACAGCACGTCAAGTATTAAAAACCATTTGTCTCCATTCACTCCTATCAAACACGCTCGCGCATGCCTGCTGGAAGTCCAAGCCCCTCGCACACAAAACCTCCTTTACCCCCTCCCTCCAACCTTTCCTAGGCCGACCCCTACCCCGCCTTCCTTCCACTACAGACTGATACACTCTTGAAGTTATTCTGTTTCACTCCATTCTCTCCACATATCCGAACCACCTCAACAACCCTTCCTCAGCCCTCTGGACAACAGTTTTGGTAATCCCGCACCTCCTCCTAACTTCCAAACTACGAATTCTCTGCATTATATTCACACCACACATTGCTCTCAGACATGACATCTCCACTGCCTCCAGCCTTCTCGTCGCTGCAACATTCATCACCCATGCTTCACACCCATATAAGAGCGTTGGTAAAACTATACTCTCATACATTCCCCTCTTTGCCTCCAAGGACAAAGTTCTTTGTCTCCAGAGACTCCTAAGTGCACCACTCACCCTTTTCCCCTCATCAATTCTATGATTCACCTCATCTTTCATAGACCCATCCGCTGACACGTCCACTCCCAAATATCTGAATACATTCACCTCCTCCATACTCTCTCCCTCCAATCTGATATCCAATCTTTCATCACCTAATCTTTTTGTTATCCTCATAACCTTACTCTTTCCTGTATTCACTTTCAATTTTCTTCTTTTGCACACCCTACCAAATTCATCCACCAATCTCTGCATCTTCTCTTCAGAATCTCCCAAGAGCACAGTGTCATCAGCAAAGAGCAACTGTGACAACTCCCACTTTATGTGTGATTCTTTATCTTTTAACTCCACGCCTCTTGCCAAGACCCTCGCATTTACTTCTCTTACTACCCCATCTATAAATATATTAAACAACCACGGTGACATCACACATCCTTGTCTAAGGCCTACTTTTACTGGGAAATAATTTCCCTCTTTCCTACAAACTCTAACTTGAGCCTCACTATCCTCGTAAAAACTCTTCACTGCTTTCAGTAACCTACCTCCTACACCATACACCTGCAACATCTGCCACATTGCCCCCCTATCCACCCTGTCATACGCCTTTTCCAAATCCATAAATGCCACAAAGACCTCTTTAGCCTTATCTAAATACTGTTCACTTATATGTATATATATATATATATATATATATATATATATATATATATATATATATATATATATATATATATATATATATATTATATATATATATATAAATGTATATATATATATATACATATATACGTCGTGCCGAATAGGCAGAACTTGCGAACTTGGCTTAAATAGCAACGCTCATCTTGCCATATAGGACAAGTGAAAATTTGTGCATGCAATAATTTCGCCAAAATCATTCTGAACCTAACGAAAAAAATATATTTCAATGTGTTTGTTTAGTATAAAATTATTGTAAACAAATCTAAAATATATTTAGTTGGGTTAGGCTCAAATAAATTGTTCTTGTTATAATAAGGTTAGGTAAGTTTTCTAGGATTCTTTTGGAGCAAAATTAAAAAATTTTACATTAACATTAATGAAAAAAATATATCTTTAAACTTATAAGAGAAAATTTTAGAAAAGACTTAATTTTAAATGAGTTCTTGCTAATTGACCAGTTTTACATATTCGGCACGACATATATATATTTTTTTTAATTATTTTTTTTATTATCACACTGCCCGATTCCCACCAAGGCAGGGTGGCCCGAAAAAGAAAAACTTTCACCATCATTCACTCCATCACTGTCTTGCCAGAAGGGTGCTTTACACTACAGTTTTTAAACTGCAACATTAACACCCCTCCTTCTTTTTGTCTCATAAACACGCTAGATAACAGGGATATCTTGCTACTCCGACTTACACTTTGGTCACACTTCACAGACACGTACATGCATATATGTATACATACATCTAGGTTTTTCTCCTTTTTCTAAATAGCTCTTGTTCTTCTTTATTTCTTCTATTGTCCATGGGGAAGTGGAAAAGAATCTTTCCTCCGTAAGCCATGCGTGTCGTATGAGATGACTAAAATGCCGGGAGCAATGGGCTAGTAACCCCTTATCCTGTAGACATTTACTAAAAAAGAGAAGAAGAAAACTTTTATATATATATATATATATATATATATATATATATATATATATATATATATATATATATATATATATATACATATATATATATATATATATATATATATATATATATATATATATATATATATATATACATATATATATATATATATATATATATATATATATATATATATATATATATATATATATATATATATATATATATATATATATATATATATATATGTGTGTATTATATATATGCAATAAGATCACAGTAAACAGGTGATTTCAAAATATGCAAAACAACCACTCTGAAAGAATAGAGAAATTCCAAGCGCTTTCGTGACTACTCACATTATCAAGGAACTATGAAAGTGAAGAACGAACGAACGAACGAAAGTTCGTTCTTCACTTTCATAGTTCCTTGATAATGTGAGTAGTCACGAAAGCGCTTGGAATTTCTCTATTCTTTCAGAGTGGTTGTTTTGCATATTTTGAAATCACCTGTTTACTGTGATCTTATTGCATATATATAATACACACACACATATATATATATATATATATATATATATATATATATATATATATATATATATATATATATATATATATATATATATATATATATATATATATATATATATATATATATATAAGGGGTCGGCCAGCACCTCACTATCAGATCCCACAACGGTTAAACACGTGACGCGCGGCGAGCCAACTTGGATAGGTCCTTTGCAAAACTCACCCCCAAGCTATTTATTTGTCCAGTGTATTATTAAATTCTACCCAAATTCTATTAATTATAAATGGATCTAATTTATATAAACCAAAGGAAATATTCATATTATTGTCAAAACTGCTTTTTATGAAACAAGATTCAATTATATTCCTGTCGACCATGGACTTGCTTGATACTACTTTCTCAACTTTTTGAAAATCAATTGGATGGTTGAAATCTCTTACCTGAATAAATAGAGCATTGGAATCTTGTCCAGTTCTAATGCTATATTTATGTTGTTTTAATCTTAGTTCGAGATTTTTACCAGTTTGACCGTAATAAACTTTATTGCAAATTTTACAAGGAATCTTATAGACACATCCATCAGCATTTTGGGGGGAATTCTTAATCAAAAGTTTTTTTACTGTATCAAGATTTTTGAATACAACTTTAATATTAAAAGTCTTAAGAAGAGAAGGCATATCAACCAAGTTTTCATGGTAAGGGAGAACCAACATATTTTTAGTTGAATAAGGCTGGTTGCCCTTTTTTGGATTATAAAAAGTGTTCCTAGCAACTTTAAAAGATTTATCAATTACATTTCTTGGGTATTTTAAATCATTACCGATTTCATAAATTTTGGATATTTCCTCATCTATGAACTCAGGACTACAAATTCGTAAAGCTCTCAAAAACATTGATGAGAAAACAGACAGTTTGACTCTATCTTGATGCGAGGAATAATAGTGGACATAGGAACAGTTATTTGTAGGTTTTCTGTAAATTTTAAATTTGAATTCATTATTACCCTTAATAATTAAAACATCTAGAAAAGGCAATGAGTTATTTTCTTCAAACTCAACAGTAAAGTTTATAGAATGGGCTAAGCTATTTAATTTTCCAAGGAAATGGTGTATATCTACATTTTTGGGCATAAGACACAAAATATCATCAACATATCTGAACCATTTAGCTCTATTAGGGAGGATTGTGTTAAGCAACCTTGTTTCAAAAAATTCCATGTATAGGTTACTAAGAACAGGTGAAAGAGGATTTCCCATTGCCATTCTTTCAGAGTGGTTGTTTTGCATATTATATATATATATATATATATATATATATATATATATATATATATATATATATATATATATATATATATATATATATATATATATATATATATATATATATATTTGTGTGTGTGTGTGTGTAACGAAGCCTTACGGGTGCTCAGTAATTACCCACATGGAAAGAGAAACACGGTTTTACTGTCTCCATGTGGGTTGTTACCAAACACTGACAAGTGTTCATTACGTTTTTATTGCTTGTACACTCGCACACACATGCACAAGCACTCACTCACACACATACACACACACACACACACACACACACACACACACACACACACACACACACACACACACACACATACATATATATATATATATATATATATATATATATATATATATATATATATATATATATATATATATATATATATATATATATATATACATAGATACACTATGTGCATATCACAGTAAACAGGTCATATCACAACATATATTTATATGCTCTCCAATGCCTCAGGAAAGGACAAAGCTCGTCTCCTGGCAGTGAAGGCACCACACTCATGAGATTTCCTGTTAGCTGTTCCCAATTCCTCCTTGAGCACTGGACTAGACCCACAGGCCATTCGGATTGGTGTTGCTCTTCGCCTAGCCGCCCCCATCCTCACTGAACATAGGTGTATTTGCGGCAGGGCGACAGCTGATCAATTCGGACTTCATGGTTTCTTGTGTCACACAGCAGAAAGGAAGTATGCCAGTCATGAGAAGGTCAATGACATCATAAAGAGAAGCCTCGCCACAGCCCATTGCCCAGCTCAACGGGAACCCCAAGTGCAGTGGTCTGACGGAAGTCTAAAGCGTCCTGATGGAGCCACTATGCTACCTTGGAAGGATGGAAAGCAGATTGCCTGGGACTACACATGTGCCGCCACATTGGCAGACACCTACTTGCCATACTCCGTAGTGGAAGGGGGTGGAGCTGCCAGCCACAGGGAGACCCAGAAGATCCGCAAATATGAAGACCTTCCCCCTTGCTACAACTTCATCCCAATAGGGTCGGAGACCCTTGGAGCATGGGGCAAGTGTGCTCTAAAGTTCCTAATAGAGCTGGGTGAAAAGCTCATCATAGAAACCAAGGACCACAGGGCGACCAGCTTCATCTTTCAGAGACTCAGTGTTGCGATCCAGAGAGGAAATGCCTGCAGCATTCTGGGCACGCGGCCCACCGCCGGGGAGCTGGACGAAGTATTCTAGATGTAGCTCTGAGTTACCTATGTTGTTTTACTTTCTATCGTATTTTTGTGAATGTTTTGTCCATATATATATATATATATATATATATATATATATATATATATATATATATATATATATATATATATATATATATATATATATATATGTATGTATATATACATATATATATATATATATATATATATATATATATATATATATATATATATATATATATATATATATATATATATATATATATATATATATATATCAAACCGGCCGTTTCCCACCAAAAGGGGTGTAGTATTGGTGCAAGATGTACTCTCAATCACACATCAACGGCGTACCCTGGCTCCTTGCATCAATGATATACCCTCAGATCACACATCAAGAACGTACCTTGGCTTCTTGCATCAATGATATACCCCCAGATCACACATAAAGAGCGTACCTTGGCTTCTTGCATCAATGATATACCCTCAGATCACACATGAAGAGCGTACCTTGGCTTCTTGCATCAATGATATACCCTCAGATTACACATCAAGAGCCTACCTTGGCTTCTTGCATCAATGATATACCCTCAGATCACACATCAAGAGCGTACCTTGGCTTTTTGCATCAATGTTATACCCTCAGATCACACATCAAGAGCGTACATTGGCTTCTTGCATCAATGATATACCCTCAGATCACACATCAAGAGCGTACCTTGGCTTCTTGCATCAATGATATACCCTCAGATCACACATCAACGGTGTACCCTGGCTCCTTGCATCAATGATATACCCTCAGATCACACATCAACGGCGTACCCTGGCTCCTTGCATCAATGATATACCCTCAGATCACACATCAACGGTGTACCCTGGCTCCTTGCATCAATGATATACCCTCAGATGACACATCAACGGCGTACCCTGGCTCCTTGCATCAATGATATACCCTCAAATCACACATCAACGGCGTACCCTGGCTCCTTGCATCAATGATATACCCTCAGATCACACATCAAGAACGTACCTTGGCTTCTTGCATCAATGATATACCCCCAGATCACACATAAAGAGCGTACCTTGGCTTCTTGCATCAATGATATACCCTCAGATCACACATGAAGAGCGTACCTTGGCTTCTTGCATCAATGATATACCCTCAGATTACACATCAAGAGCCTACCTTGGCTTCTTGCATCAATGATATACCCTCAGATCACACATCAAGAGCGTACCTTGGCTTTTTGCATCAATGTTATACCCTCAGATCACACATCAAGAGCGTACATTGGCTTCTTGCATCAATGATATACCCTCAGATCACACATCAACGGTGTACCCTGGCTCCTTGCATCAATGATATACCCTCAGATCACACATCAACGGCGTACCCTGGCTCCTTGCATCAATGATATACCCTCAAATCACACATCAACGGCGTACCCTGGCTCCTTGCATCAATGTTATATCCTCAGATCACATATCAAGAGCGTACCCTGGCTCCTTGCATCAATGATATACCCTCAGATCACACATCAAGAGCGTACCTTTGCTTCTTGCATCAATGATATACCCTCAGATCACACATCAAGAGCGCACCTTTGCTTCTTGCATCAATGTTATACCCTCAGATCACACATCAAGAGCGTACCTTGGCTTCTTGCATCAATGATATACCCTCAGATCACACATCAAGAGCGTACCTTTGCTTCTTGCATCAATGATATACCCTTAGGTCACACATCAAGAGCGTACCTTGGCTTCTTGCATCAATGATATACCCTCAGATCACACATCAAGAGCATACCTTGGCTTCTTGCATCAATGATATACCCTCAGATCACACATCAAGAGCGTACCCTGGCTCCTTGCATCAATGATATACCCTCAGATCACACATCAAGATCCTACCTTGGCTTCTTGCATCAATGATATACCCTCGGATCACACATCAAGAGCCTACCTTGGCTTCTTGCATCAATGATATACCCTCAGATCACACATCAAGAGCCTACCTTGGCTTCTTGCATCAATGATATACCCTCTGATCACTCATCAAGAGCCTACCTTGGCTTCTTGCATCAATGATATACTCTCAGATCACACATCAAGAGCGTACCTTGGCTTCTTGCATCAATGATATACCCTCATATCACACATCAAGAGCGTACCTTAGGTTCTTGCATCAATTATATACCCTCAGATCACACATCAAGAGCGTACCTTGGCTTTTTGCATCAATGATATACCCTCAGATCACACATCAAGAGCCTACCTTGGCTTCTTGCATCAATGATATACCCTCTGATCACACATCAAGAGTGTACCTTTGCTTCTTGCATCAATGATATACCCTCAGATCACACATCAAGAGCGCACCTTGGCTTTTTGCATCAATGATATACCCTCAGATCACACATCAAGAGCCTACCTTGGCTTCTTGCATCAATGATATACCCTCTGATCACACATCAAGAGTGTACCTTTGCTTCTTGCATCAATGATATACCCTCAGATCACACATCAAGAGCGCACCTTGGCTTTTTGCATCAATGATATACCCTCAGATCACACATCAAGAGCCTACCTTGGCTTCTTGCATCAATGATATACCCTCAGATCACACATCAAGAGCGTACTCTGGCTCCTTGCATCAATGATATACCCTCAGATTACACATCAAGAGCCTACCTTGGCTTCTTGCATCAATGATATACCCTCAGATCACACATCAAGAGCCTACCTTGGCTTCTTGTATCAATGATATACCCTCAGATCACACATCAAGAGCCTACCTTGTCTTCTTTCATCAATGATATACCCTCAGATCATACATCAAGAGCCTACCTTGGCTTCTTGCATCAATGATATACCCTCAGATCACACATCAACGGCGTACCCTTGCTCCTTGCATCAATGATATACCCTCAGATCACACATCAACGGCGTACCCTGGCTCCTTGCATCAATGATATACCCTCAGATCACACATCAACGGCGTACCCTGGCTCCTTGCATCAATGATATACCCTCAGATCACACATCAACGGCGTACCCTGGCTCCTTGCATCAATGATATACCCTCAGATCACACATCAACGGCGTACCCTGGCTCCTTGCATCAATGATATACCCTCAGATCACACATCAACGGCGTACCCTGGCTCCTTGCATCAATGATATACCCTCAGATCACACATCAACGGCGTACCCTGGCTCCTTGCATCAATGATATACCCTCAGATCACACATCAACGGCGTACCCTGGCTCCTTGCATCAATGATATACCCTCAGATCACACATCAACGGCGTACCCTGGCTCCTTGCATCAATGATATACCCTCAGATCACACATCAAGAGCGTACCCTGGCTTCTTGCTTCGCTGCCCGACATCAAGACAAGCTTCCTGGACTCGTTACAAAGACTGATCTTCGCTCGTTCACTGCAGTAATTACACTCCTTGAAACGTGACTTCTAACTGCTTGTTACACCCCAGCCATCAATTAGTCTCCCATTCACCTTTCCTACTCTTGATGCTGGCACAAGGCTTTTGCTCCGAGGAAGTGGAACCACCCTACATTTCCTCAGATCGAAACAGATTACCTCCATTTGATAATCACTGTTTCTCAACCGTACGAGTTTAGCGAGCAGCCCGAGCTAAAACCAGGCCATTCGTCTCCGCCGAGTTCCAGCTCCTGGGCTCCTAAATTAATGTTTGTAGCCCAAAGGAAATATATCCTTGGAGGAAATTGAAGGACATATTTATCAGAACACGTTTCGCTCCTGAGGCCTTGATCAAAGGTCCCGAGACAAAAGTTCTTCAGTCGTTGTGTTCTAGTGTTTGTTCACGTCTTCCCAGATCATGAATATTCTTGTTCCTTCAAGACATTTATGTTTGTAGCTTAAATAACACATTTTTGTACCCAGAGGGAATATATTCTAGCTGTTAATTAAGGCATCATTGACCTGATGAAACTCTGTAATAAAAGCTGGCTCTACCAAGGTTTTTTCTTTAATAAAAGCTGGCTCTACCAAGGTTTTTTCTTTAATAAAAGCTGGTTTTACAACCCTGTTTTCTTTAATAAAAGCTGGCTCTACCACGGACTTTTAAATAAAAGCTGGAGGCCTGGTCACAGACCGGGCCTCGGGGGCGTTGATCCCAGGAACTCTCTCCAGGTAAACTCCAGGTAAACCACGGACTTTTAAATAAAAGTTGGCTCTACCACGGGTTTTTAAGTAAAAGTTGGCTCTACCACGGACTTTTAAATAAAAGCTGGCTCTACCACGTGTTTTTAAGTAAAAGTTGGCTCTACCACGGACTTTTAAATAAAAGCTGGCTCTACCACGGTCTTTTAAATAAAAGCTGGCTCTACCACGGTCTTTTAAATAAAAGCTGGCTCTACCACGGTCTTTTAAATAAAAGCTGGCTCTACCACGGACTTTTAAATAAAAGCTGGCTCTACCACGGTCTTTTAAATAAAAGCTGGCTCTACCACGGACTTTTAAATAAAAGCTGGCTCTACTACGGACTTGTCAATAAAGGCTGGCTCTACCACGGACTTGTCAATAAAAGCCGGCTCTACCACGGACTTGTCAATAAAAGCTGGCTCTACCACGGACTTGTCAATAAAAGCCGGCTCTACCACGGACTTGTCAATAAAAGCTGGCTCTACCAAGGACTTGTCAATAAAAGCCGGCTCTACCACGGACTTGTCAATAAAAGCCGGCTTTACCACGGACTTGTCAATAAAAGCTGGCTCTACCACGGACTTGTCAATAAAACCTGGCTCTACCACGGACTTGTCAATAAAAGCCGGCTCTACCACGGACTTGTCAATAAAAGCTGGCTCTACCACGGACTTGTCAATAAAAGCTGGCTCTACCACGGACTTGTCAATAAAAGCCGGCTCTACCACGGACTTGTCAATAAAAGCCGGCTCTACCACGGACTTTTCAATAAAAGCCGGCTCTACCACGGACTTGCCAATAAAAGCCGGCTCTACCACGGACTTGTCAATAAATGCCGGCTCTACCACGGACTTGTCAACAAAAGCTGGCTCTACCACGGACTTGTCAATAAAAGCCGGCTCTACCACGGACTTGTCAATGAAAGCTGGCTCTACCACGGACTTGTCAATAAAAGCTGGCTCTACCACGGACTTGTCAATAAAAGCCGGCTCTACCACGGACTTGTCAATAAAAGCTGGCTCTACCACGGACTTGTCAATAAAAGCTGGCTCTACCACGGACTTGTCAATAAAAGCTGGCTCTACCACGGACTTGTCAATAAAAGCTGGCTCTACCACGGACTTGTCAATAAAAGCCGGCTCTACCACGGACTTGTCAATAAAAGCTGGTTCTACCACGGACTTGTCAATAAAAGCTGGCTCTACCACGGACTTGTCAATAAAAGCTGGCTCTACCACGGACTTGTCAATAAAAGCTGGCTCTACCACGGACTTGTCAATAAAAGCTGGCTCTACCACGGACTTGTCAATAAAAGCTGGCTCTACCACGGACTTGTCAATAAAAGCTGGCTCTACCACGGACTTGTCAATTAAAGCTGGCTCTACCACGGACTTGTCAATAAAAGCCGGCTCTACCACGGACTTGTCAATAAAAGCCGGCTCTACCACGGACTTGTCAATAAAAGCCGGCTCTACCACGGACTTGTCAATAAAAGCCGGCTCTACCACGGACTTGTCAATAAAAGCCGGCTCTACCACGGACTTGTCAATAAAAGCCGGCTCTACCACGGATTTTCGAATAATCAATCCATGAACACAAGAAAGAATTCCTCAGGAGTTTCAACAACTCTTGAAACTTCTCAAAAAGAGAGAATTAATAAATATTACCAGACGAGACAGGTCAGATAGATGAATCTATATGTCATTCTGCCTACAACAGTGACCGTAAGACATTGCTGAACCAGCTGTCTCCGGGACGACCTTTCCAAATATACAAAGTCTTGTTATATCGTAAAGACCTATAAGACATACTGAAATATTTCAAAGCAATTTAAACAATGTTTTGAGGAAATTGTAACTAGCTGAGGAATTTTAAACGGGGAATTTCTTAACTCATCCTCCATATACGTTACCATGAGTGTAAAACTGAGTCAATAAAATTTCAGTATACGCCCCACGCTTCCTTTTTTTTTTTAATTTCGTTATTGTTGGGTTATAATGCGGAAATAATGTTAATATACGTCAAGGTACCCTGGAGTTTACCTGGAGAGGGTTTCGGGGGTCAACGCCCCCGCGGCTCGGTCTGAGACCAGGGTTCATGGTGTATCAGGGTCTGATCAACCATGCTGTTACTGCTGGCCTCACGCAAACTGACGTACGAACCACAGCCCGGTTGGTCAGGTACTGACCCATTGCACCAAACTTTAACATAAAAAATTGTTACCATCTAATCCAGTTTGTCAGTCAACCCGTATCCAAACTGTAAGTTTATTAATATTGTATTAGTCCTTTAGATGTACAAACGTTTTAGGGAATTCAAAGTTATATGTAAGTATAAAGCTGTGTAACTCACTAACACCTGACCTTAGTTCACACAGGACTGCACAGTCACCGTTCTCAGGAAGAAACTATGTCTCAAGAAGACATTGTGCACACACCAGCATCAGTCAGAGAATGTGTGCACACAACAGTGTGCACATATAAACTTGACTCACATAGGACAGAGTCCAAGAAACCCAATACACAATAATGTAAATTCTGTGTTTTTATGTGAAGCTGAGTGCAATAGAGACCGAACAACCCCTGGCCTGGTGGATAACGCTCTCGCTTCACAGGGCGAGAGTCCGGGTTTGAATCCCGGAGAGAGTAGAAATATTGGGCGTGTTTCCTTACACTGGTTGTCTATGTTCCCCATCAGTAAAATGGTACCTGGGTGTTAGTGGACTGGTGTGGGTCGCATCCTGGGACAAAATGACATAGTACTACATAGAAAGCTGCTTGTTATGCTCTGTATAATAAGTGGCTTTCTATGTAGTAGTATGTCATTGATTTCAGCTAGGCCTATATACCAAGAGAGCATGTAGGCCAGGATGAATTACAACAATTGGATATGCCTAATGTTGAAGACAGAGTTGAACAACTGAAGTTAAATCAAGTTGATAAAATTGCTCACAGACAGTGTCCAGAATATCTTTGCTGTCAGTTTTGTCAAGGTTGGGAACCGAAGCAATCATAGTACTAGAGGGAGAGAGCACAGCTTTATAGTACCCGCAGTCAGTGGCCAGGCTTCAAACACCGTTTATTGTACAACAATAAAGGAATGGAACAGACTACCTGCACATGTCAAAGCCAGCCAGCATGAACCAATTCAAGAAGAGAGCGAAAGGTACCTAATGAATGTAGCGACAGAAAGGGAGGAGAAAGATTTTTTTATTTTTTTTAGCTAACACACATGTAAATATAAATAACTCATTTTACCTTATTCCTAGTATATCTCCTTTATATTATAATAATAAGATATTATCTCCTTTATAGTATAATAATAAGGTATTAAAAGGACCCTAATGGAAGTAAGTCCCTTTGTCTGACTCTTTTGTGTTATCCCAGGTTCTCTACACATATACTGCTATGTATGATAATCTATGTAACTGTATTTGCGTATACCTGAATAAATTTACTCACGTACTTACTGGAAGCCGGTGATATCGTCTGTTTCCCAGAGGTTATCGTATATATTGTATATAACACATCTCTTGCATATAGTAGCATTATCAGGGGTCTTCATTATCCGCATTGGTTTATTTTGTGAGCTCATTTTCCTGATAGATAATCTTTTTTTTAAATTACGGTATCCCATATAGAGAGATTCCCGTTCAACCACACAGGTCAACCAACCCCTCAACCCTACGACACAAATCGATCAGAAATCCCAAACCCGCGACGATATGGATCAGTCACCCACCTCAATCTTGCTACACGGATCAGTCACCCACCTCAATCTTGCTACACGGATCAGTCACCCACCCCAACCACACGATGCAGATCGATTACCTCAAACATCTCTTCTTTTTCCATCGTTTTTCTTTGTATTGGACTAATGAAGCCAATGGCTGGCGAAACGTTTCCTCAAGAAAGATTCCTAAATGTTTCACAAATGTCTCGTTCTTCAACTTGTAAGTTTTCTAAGCCATTTATCATACTTGTAGCTGCAAGAAAATACCGGTACTTCTTTAAGATCTCGTATATATACACTGGCTCGCCTTCCCTTCGCCCCTCTATGTGACTAGGTAAAGATCTAGGCTGGACCGAAACGTCGTCAAAAGTTTCGGTCTCCTGTGTGCGGGTTATTTGTGTATTGTTCTTTTGTATTGTTCCTCTTTATTATTTATTTAACACTTAAGTACCAATGTAATGCTGAAGGGCTAAGACATGACTGTCTTGTGAAGCCATTGTGCTCCACTTGTCCGCCGTTGTATTGATCTATGTTTTTCCCATTCTGAAGTGGATTGAAAAAGCCTTTAATAAAGTTTCCCTGCGTTGTATACGTGACAGTTTTTGTAACACACTGGCCGTCTCCCTCCCAGGCAAGTGGAACAAAAACAAAAAGTGGAAACACATTTACCGTCATTCACTTAATAGCTGTCTTGCCAGAAGGGTGCTCACATTTCGGTTCAGGTGGCGTTTCAAAGTGCTACGTCCTCATCTCTCTTTCAGAATGCAGGCACTGTACTTTACACGTTTCTCCACACAGTGCATTGTTCAGTCCAATACAAAGCAGAAAGGAGTAAAGAGAGGAGGAGTTTGAGGTAATCAGTCCCTCCCTGAATCCCCTTCACAAATGTTACCTTGCTCACACTCCAACAGCACGTCACTTCGATAGGAATGAGTCTTCACTCATTCCTATCGAATGTGCTCACACAAACCTGTTAGACGTTGAAGCCCCTAGCACTCAAAACCTTCTTTACCCATTCTGTCCAATTCTTCCTTGGACGACCACTGCCAGTCTTTCCTTCCACCCCATATTTAAATACCTTTCTCCATGCCCAAACTACCTCACCAACCCCTATTCAGCTCTCTGAGTTACTTTTGGTAATCCCACACCATTTAATCTCCACGTCCGAATTCACTGCATTTATATCTGTGCCATTTATTCAGTTCTGTTGAGAGTACAACTTTCTGTCCAAGATTGATAATGGCGTGTAAATAGTAGGATTATGTGTGATTGGAAAGTTACGTTAAATGTGTTACGGATACATGACTTTAAAGAACGAGCAGATAATGAAAGAAAGGAGAAAAAAGTGAATATAAATACAGTGATAGAATAGGAATCTGAGAAATGGTGAAATTTAAGAAGTTGGAGAATAAATGATAGATGGCTTGATTTTTGACAGTTCTGACAGAGCATTTTTGTTTTTTTCCTCTTCTTTGTAATTCATCTGTGGATCTTTATCAATTAACAGAGTTTATATTACACACACGCGTGTGTGTGTATGTGTGTGTATTCACCTATTTGTGGTTGCAGGGGTCGAGTCTTAGCTCCTGGCCCCGCCTCTTCACCGGTTGCTACTGGGCCCTCTCTCTCCCTGCTCCATGAGCTTTATCAAACCTCGTCTTAAAACTATGTATGGTTCCCGCCTCCACTACGTCACTTTCTAGGTGTGTGCGTGTGTGTGTGTGTATGTGTGTGTGTGTGTGTGTGTGTGTGTGTGTGTGTGTGTGTGTGTGTGTGTGTGTGTGTGTGTGTGTGTGTGTGTGTGTGTGTGTGTGTGTGTGTGTGTGTGTGTGTGTGAAGAGCAAATTTTTTAAATCTAGGGCAAAATAAAAAATAATGCGGTATTTGAGTTAATAATTAAGCAAAATAAAATAATATTTATAATTCACAAGATAAAGACCGAGACACAAGTTGTAGAAGGAACATTTACTGGGAGAAAATATCCATAAGTTAGAGATTATTATGTTTCTCTTTACGCCGAGGTCTAACAAGTCATGACTTGACACGGCTGGCTCTCTCTCTCTCTCTCTCTCTCTCTCTCTCTCTCTCTCTCTCTCTCTCTCAGGTCATAACGTGACTAAGCTTTACAAAGAACGAAACATTTTTCAAATAAAAGCTTGATTTGCAGCTTATGTATCAGTCTTTGAATACGTCAGACAAACACCATTTCAACCTGTACACAACATGAAGTTTACAAGGGAGAGAAGCAGCAAGGTATCCTCATACACAAATAACCAGCACATAGGAGAGAGGAGCTTACCGCGATGTTTCGATCCGACTTAAACTATTTACTATGTGAGGGTTATTTTCGTATTGTTACAGTCACGGTATTGTGCCAATAGTTCTTTATAGTATCTTCATTCATTTTATAACCATGATTAATATATATATATATATATATATATATATATATATATATATATATATATATATATATATATATGTATACCCTCTTCTTTTAAGAGGGTACATTCGAGTACTTTCATACATGCCCAGCAGTTTATCTGTATTATTGGCAATGCGGGCAGTAAACGATCTCTGAACACAAGAGTACATGGGAAGAAAAGATAGCAGGGTATCTGCATTGAGGAACTGTATACTTCTACCTAGATTAAAGACTGTCGTGTGTTATGTTGGAGGCAACGATAGTAAACCAAATCTAATATAGCTGTGAGAATAGAACAGAATTCTGGACGCAAGAACACATGTGATTTAAAGCAGAGTTAGCTTTTGTTTCCAGTGTGTAACCCGCATACGGTATAGGGTGTAGCAGCACACTGCTGATGAATCCATCTGCAGAATTAACGCAAAATGTGTACTATCATCATTAATGATAATGAGTAGAAAAATATTTCAGTTTACCTTAAGGGGCATCATGTGCATTGTTTTGGGCATAGAAAAATAGTTAAGGATATATACAAAAAATAGCTTATATTTTCTTTGGTGAAAATGATATGTACAAGGTTGTATTATGGCATGTTGAATCATTCCTGAGAACCTCCCAGTCTAGAGGCTCTGTATGAGTCTCATGCTTCTAGCTATTTCCTGTCGATAATAATAATAATAATAATAATAATAATAATAATAATAATAATAATAATAATAATAATAATAATAATAATAATAATAAATATCAATAATAATGTAATATTTGTAAGTGAAAGGCTTGTTGCATAAAATGAAAAATTCCTTAGAAAAACACTTTTCTGACACTAATATGAAATATTCTTTTAAATTTTCATTTGTTTTTAATTCATTTATTTTAGTTGTTGATCACTGAGACAAGACTGTAGAATAAACATGTATATTTGCCCCAAAAAATACGTGTTATTATTACCTATGTGTAAGCTATGTTCTTTCACACGAATATGATTTGTATGTTTATATGTTTAACCTTTTATATTTCCCTTCATTTAATAAGTTATCTCTATGGCACGAATTTCACATATGTATGTTCGTCAGCAAATAACTCAGTTCTCTTAATTTTAAATCCATCTTCAGGGCAATAATGTGAAGTATATTTTTATTTATTAGTTCAAATACATTTTTTTCCGTGAAAAAATGCAAGTAAAATATTTTGATGTTAAATACTCTGACTTTGTTCTGGATAGCATTTCCAGAACTAAGAATCAGATTAAACTTCTTCAATAATTCCGCCACTCAGCTTTCTGGTCTACTTCACTCCCACCTTTAATTATACATGATCATTAATATGCCCTTCATTTTCTCTGGCACTGCATTTTTTTTATTTCCACCCAATCTAAGCCTTTACAAGAGTATAAGTTGCTCTTCCGGGGTAAGTTTTATTTTTTGGCCGATTCCCACCAAGGCAGGGTGGCCCGAAAAAGAAAAACTGTCATCATTCGCTCCATCACTGTCTTGCCAGAGGAGTATTTTACACTGCAGTTATAAAACTGCAACATTAACACCCCTCCTTCAGAGTGCAGACACTGTACTTCCCATCTCCAGGACTCAAGTCCGGCCTGCCGGTTTCCCTGAACCCCTTCATAAATGTTACTTTGCTCACACTCCAACAGCACGTCAAGTTTTAAAAACCATTTGTCTCCAATCACTCCTATCAAATACGCTCACGCATGCTTCCTGGAAGTCCAAGCCCCTCGCACACAAAATCTCCTTTACCCCCTCCCTCCAACCTTTCCTAGGCCGACCCCTACCCCGCCTTCCTTCCACTACAGACTGATACACTCTTGAAGTCATTCTGTTTCGTTCCATTCTCTCCACATGTCCGAACCACCTCAACAACCCTTCCTCAGCCCTCTGGACAACAGTTTTGGTAATCGCGCACCTCCTCCTAACTTCCAAACTTCGAATTCTCTGCATTATATTCACACCACACATTGCTCTCAGACATGACATCTCCACTGCCTCCAGCCTTCTCCTCGCTGCAACATTCATCACCCATGCTTCACACTCATATAAGAGCGTTAGTGTCATTAAACTAGCGTTTACCTCTCCCCTGGTTCCCCGCCTTAAAATATTTGTTAGTAGTACCCAGGTTTACCTACTGTTCATTACCCAGGCTTCTGACTATTCATTACCCAGGCTTGTCTACTATTCATTACCCAGGCTTGTGAGTATTCATTATCCAGGCTTGTGACTATTCATTACCCAGGCTTGTCTACTATTCATTACCCAGGCTTGTCTACTATTCATTACCTAGGCTTGTCTACTGTTCATTACCCAGGATTGTGACTATTCATTACCCAGGCTTGTGACTATTCCTTACCCAGGCTTGTCTACTATTCATTACCCAGGCTTGTGTACTATTCATTACCCAGACTTGTCTACTATTCATTACCCAGGCTTGTCTACTGTTCAATATTCAGGTTTGTCTGCTATTCAGTACTCAAGTTGTCTGCTATTCAGTACTCTGGCTTGTCTACTGTTCAGTACCCAGGCTTGTCTGTTGTTCTGTACCCAGGCTTGTCTGTTGTTCAGTACCCAGGCTTGCCTACTGTTCAGTACCGAAGGTTTGTCTACTGTTCAGTACCCAGGCTTGCCTACTGTTCAATACCCAGGTTAGCCTACTGTTCAGTACCCAGGCTTGTCTACTGTTCAGTACCCAGGCTTGCCTATTGTTCAATGCCCAGGCTAGCCTGCTGTTCAGTGCCCAGCCTTGTTACTGTTCAGTACCCAGGCTTGTCAACTGTTCAGTACCCAGGCTTGTTTTCTGTTCAGTACCCAGGCTTGTCTACTGTTCAGTACCCAGGCTTGTCTACTGTACAGTACCCAGGCTTGTCTACTGTTCAATACCCAGGCTTGTCTACTGTTCAGTACCCAGGCTTGCCTACTGTTCAGTACCCAGGCTTTCCTATTGTTCAGTACCCAGGCTTGTTTACTATTCAGTACCCAGGCTTGTCTGCTGTTCAGTACACAGGCTTGTCTACTGTGTACTACCCAGGATTGTCTACTGTTCAGTACCCAGGCTTGTCGACTGTTCAGTACCCAGGCTTGCCTACTGTTCAGTACCCAGGCTTGTCTACTGTTCAGTGCCCAGACTTGTCTACTGTTCAATACCCAGGCTTGTCTACTGTTCAGTACCCAGGCTTGTCTACTGTTCAGTACCCAGGCTTGTCTGCTGTTCAGTACCCAGGCTTGTCTACTGTTCAGTACAAAGGCTTGTCTACTGTTCAGTACCCAGGCTTGTCTACTGTTCAGTACCCAGGCTTGTCTACTGTTCAGTACCCAGGATTGTCTACTGTTCAGTACCCAAGCTTGTCTACTGTTCAGTACCCAGGATTGTTTACTGTTCAGTACCCAGGCTTGCCTACTGCTTAGTACCCAGGCTTGTCTACTGTTCAGTACCCAGGCTTGTCTACTGTTCAGTACCCAGGCTTGTCTACTGTTCAGTACCCAGGCTTGTCTACTGTTCAATACCCAGGCTTGTCTACTGTTCAGAACCCAGGCTTGTCTACTGTTCAGAACCCAGGCTTGTCTACTGTTCAGAACCCAGGCTTGTCTACTGTTCAGAACCAGGCTTGTCTACTGTTCAGAACCCAGGCTTGCCTACTGTTCAGAACCCAAGCTTGTCTACTGTTCAATGCCCAGGCTTGTATACTGTTCAGTAACCAGGCTTGTCTACTGTTCAGTAAACAGGCTTGTCTACTGTTCAGAACCCAGGCTTGTCTACTGTTCAGTACCCAGGCTTGTCTACTGTTCAATACCCAGGCTTGTCTACTGTTCAGAACCCAGGCTTGTCTACTGTTCAGAACCCAGGCTTGTCTACTGTTCAGAACCCAGGCTTGTCTACTGTTCAGAACCAGGCTTGTCTACTGTTCAGTACCCAGGCTTGTCTACTGTTCAGAACCCAGGCTTGCCTACTGTTCAGAACCCTAGCTTGTCTACTGTTCAATGCCCAGGCTTGTATACTGTTCAGTAACCAGGCTTGTCTACTGTTCAGTAAACAGGCTTGTCTACTGTTCAGAACCCAGGCTTGTCTACTGTTCAGTACCCAGGCTTGTCTACTGTTCAGTACCCAGGCTTGTCTACTGTTCAGTACCCAGGCTTGTCTACTGTTCAGAACCCAGACTTGTCTACTGTTCAGAATCCAGGCTTGTCTACTGTTCAGAACCCAGGCTTGTCTACTGTTCAGAACCCAGGCTTGTCTACTGTTCAATACCCAGGCTTGTCTACTGTTCAGAACCCAGGCTTGTCTACTGTTCAGAACCCAGGCTTGTCTACTGTTCAGAACCCAGGCTTGTCTACTGTTCAGTACCCAGGCTTGTCTACTGTTCAGTACCCAGGCTTGTCTACTGTTCAGTACCCAGGCTTGTCTACTGTTCAGTACCCAGGCTTGTCTACTGTTCAGTACCCAGGCTTGTCTACTGTTCAGTACCCAGGCTTGTCTACTGTTCAGTACCCAGGCTTGTCTACTGTCCAGCACCCAGGCTTGTCTACTGCTCAGTACCCAGGCTTGTCTACTGTTCAGTCCCCACGCTTGCCTACTGTTCAGTACCCAGGCTTGTCTACTGTTCAGTACCCAGGCTTGTCTACTGTTCAGTAACCAGGCTTGTCTACTCTTCAGTGCCCAGGCTTGTCTACTGTTCAGTACCCAGGCTTTTCTACTGTTCAGTACCCAGGCTTGTCTACTGTTCAGTACCCAGGCTTGTCTACTGTTCAATACCCAGGCTTGTCTACTGTTCAGTATCCAGGCTTGTCTACTGTTCAGTACCCAGGATTGTCTACTGTTTAGTACCCAGGCTTGTCTACTGTTCAGTACCCAGGCTTTTCTACTGTTCAGTACCCAGGCTTGTCTACTGTTCAGTACGCAGGCTTGTCTACTGTTCAGTAGCCAGGCTTGTCTGCTGTTCAGTACCCAAGCTTGTCTACTGTTCAGTACCCAGGCTTGTCTACTGTTCATTACCCAGGCTTGCCTACTGTTCAGTACCAAGCCTGTCTACTGTTCAGTACCCAGGCTTGTCTACTGTTCAGTACCCAGGCTTGTCTACTGTTCAGTACCCAGGCTTGTCTACTGTTCAATACCCAGGCTTGTCTACTGTTCAGAACCCAGGCTTATCTACTATTCAGTACCCAGGCATGTCTACTGTTCATAACCCAGGCTTGTCTACTGTTCAGAACCCAGGCTTGTCTACTGTTCAGTACCCAGGCTTGTCTTCTGTTCAGAACCCAGGCTTGTCTACTCTTCAGAACCCAGGCTTGTCTACTCTTCAGAACCCAGGCTTGTCTACTGTTCAGAACCCAAGCTTGTCTACTATTCAATGCCCAGGCTTGTATACTGTTCAGTAACCAGGCTTGTCTACTGTTTAGTAAACAGGCTTGTCTACTGTTCAGAACCAAGGCTTGTCTACTGTTCAGTACCCAGGCTTGTCTACTGTTCAGAACCCAGGCTTGTCTACTATTCAGTACCCAGGCTTGTCTACTATTCAGTACCCAGGCTTGTCTACTGTTCAGTACCCAGGCTTGTCTACTGTTCAGAACCCAGGCTTGTCTTCTGTTCAGAATCCAGGCTTGTCTACTGTTCAGTACCCAGGCTTGTCTACTGTTCAGAACCCAGGCTTGTCTACTGTTCAGAACCCAGGCTTGTCTACTGTTCAATACCCAGGCTTGTCTACTGTTCAGAACCCAGGCTTGTTTACTGTTCAGAACCCAGGCTTGTCTACTGTTCAGAACCCAGGCTTGTCTACTGTTCAGTACCCAGGCTTGTCTACTGTTCAGTACCCAGGCTTGTCTACTGTTCAGTACCCAGGCTTGTCTACTGTTCAGTACTCAGGCTTGTCTACTATCCAGCACCCAGGCTTATCTACTGCTCAGTACCCAGGCTTGTCTACTGTTCAGTACCCAGGCTTGCCTACTGTTCAGTACCCAGGCTTGTCTACTGTTCAGTACCCAGGCTTGTCTACTGTTCAGTAACCAGGCTTGTCTACTCTTCAGTGCCCAGGCTTGTCTACTGTTCAATACCCAGGCTTGTCTACTGTTCAATACCCAGGCTTGTCTACCGTTCAGTACCCAGGCTTGTCTACTGTTCAATACCCAGACTTGTCTAATGTTTAGTACCCAGGCTTGTCTACTGTTCAATACCCAGGCTTGTCTACTGTTCAGTACCCAGGCTTGTCTACTGTTCAATACCCAGGCTTGTCTACTGTTCAATACCCAGGCTTGTCTACTGTTCAGTACCCAGGCTTGTCTACTGTTCAGTACCCAGGCTTGTCTACTGTTCAATACCCAGGCTTGTCTACTGTTCAATACCCAGGCTTGTCTACTGTTCAATACCCAGGCTTGTCTACTGTTCAGTACCCAGGCTTGCCTACTGTTCAGTACCCAGGCTTGCCTACTGTTCAGTACCCAGGCTTGTCTGTTGTTCAGTACCCAGGCTTGCCTACTGTTCAGTACCCAGGCTTGTCTACTGTTCAGTACCCAGGCTTGCCTACTGTTCAGTACCCAGGCTTGTCTACTGTTCAGTACCCAGGCTTGTCTACTGTTCAGTACCGAGGCTTGTCTACTGTTCAGTACCCAGGCTTGTCTACTGTTCAGTACCCAGGCTTGTCTACTGTTCAGTACCCAGGCTTGCCTACTGTTCAGTACCCAGGCTTGTCTACTGTTCAGTACCCAGCATTGTTTACTGTTCAGTACCCAGGCTTGCCTACTGTTCAGTTCCCAGGATTGTCTACTGTTCAGTACCCAGGCTAATCTACTGTTCAGTACGCAGGCTTCCCTACTGTTCCTTACCCAGGCTTGTCTAATGTTCAGTACCCAGGCTTGCCTACTGTTCAGTACCCAGGCTTGTCTACTGTTCAGTACCCAGGCTTGTCTACTGTTCAGTACCCAGGCTTGTCTACTGTTCAGTACCCAGGCTTGTCTACTGTTCAGTACTCAGGCTTGTCTACTATCCAGCACCCAGGCTTATCTACTGCTCAGTACCCAGGCTTGTCTACTCTTCAGTACCCAGGCTTGCCTACTGTTCAGTACCCAGGCTTGTCTACTGTTCAGTACCCAGGCTTGTCTACTGTTCAGTAACCAGGCTTGTCTACTCTTCAGTGCCCAGGCTTGTCTACTGTTCAATACCCAGGCTTGTCTACTGTTCAATACCCAGGCTTGTCTACCGTTCAGTACCCAGGCTTGTCTACTGTTCAATACCCAGACTTGTCTAATGTTTAGTACCCAGGCTTGTCTACTGTTCAATACCCAGGCTTGTCTACTGTTCAGTACCCAGGCTTGTCTACTGTTCAATACCCAGGCTTGTCTACTGTTCAATACCCAGGCTTGTCTACTGTTCAGTACCCAGGCTTGTCTACTGTTCAGTACCCAGGCTTGTCTACTGTTCAATACCCAGGCTTGTCTACTGTTCAATACCCAGGCTTGTCTACTGTTCAATACCCAGGCTTGTCTACTGTTCAGTACCCAGGCTTGCCTACTGTTCAGTACCCAGGCTTGCCTACTGTTCAGTACCCAGGCTTGTCTGTTGTTCAGTACCCAGGCTTGCCTACTGTTCAGTACCCAGGCTTGTCTACTGTTCAGTACCCAGGCTTGCCTACTGTTCAGTACCCAGGCTTGTCTACTGTTCAGTACCCAGGCTTGTCTACTGTTCAGTACCCAGGCTTGTCTACTGTTCAGTACCCAGGCTTGTCTACTGTTCAGTACCCAGGCTTGTCTACTGTTCAGTACCCAGGCTTGCCTACTGTTCAGTACCCAGGCTTGTCTACTGTTCAGTACCCAGCATTGTTTACTGTTCAGTACCCAGGCTTGCCTACTGTTCAGTTCCCAGGATTGTCTACTGTTCAGTACCCAGGCTAATCTACTGTTCAGTACGCAGGCTTCCCTACTGTTCCTTACCCAGGCTTGTCTAATGTTCAGTACCCAGGCTTGCCTACTGTTCAGTACCCAGGCTTGCGTACTGTTCAGTACCCAGGCTTGTCTACTGTTCAGTATCCAGGCTTGTCTACTGTTCAGTACCCAGGCTTGTCTACTGTTCAGTATCCAGGCTTGTCTACTGTTCAGTACCCAGGCTTGTCTACTGTTCAGTACCCAGGCTTGTCTACTGTTCAGTACCCAGGCTTGTCTACTGTTCAATACCCAGGCTTGTCTACTGTTCAGTACCCAGGCTTGTCTACTGTTCAGTAAACAGGCTTGTCTACTGTTTAGTACCCAGGCTTGTCTACTGTTCAGTACCCAGGCTTGCCTACTGTTCAGTACCCAGGCTTGTCTACTGTTCAGTATCCAGGCTTGTCTACTGTTCAGTACCCAGGCTTGTCTACTGTTCAGTATCCAGGCTTGTCTACTGTCCAGTACCCAGGCTTGTCTACTGTTCAGTACCCAGGCTTGTCTACTGTTCAGTACCCAGGCTTGTCTACTGTTCAGTACCCAGGCTTGTCTACTGTTCAGTACCCAGGCTTGTCTACTGTTCAGTACCCAGGCTTGTCTACTGTTCAGTACCCAGGCTTGTCTACTGTTCAGTACCCAAGCTTGTCTACTGTTCAGTACCCAGGCCTGTCTACTGTTCAGTACCCAGGCTTGTCTACTGTTCAGTACCCAGGCTTGTCTACTGTTCAGTACCCAGGCTTGTCTACTGTTCAGTACCCAGGCTTGTCTACTGTTCAGTACCCAGGCTTGTCTACTGTTCAGTACCCAGGCTTGCTGCTCAATAATGGCTTCCTCACACATATACATTCAGTACTTATTTCGTATACATATCTCCCAGCAGGCTGTTCGCAACCTCAGTAAAGAATTAACCTTTACTAACGAGTTCATTTAAGTGAAGGTAAGTGAAGTGTGGTTCTTTATGGCGCTGGTGACCCTCCCTGGCTTGGTGACGTGCTGGTGACCCTCCCTGGCTTGGTGACGCGCTGGTGACCCTCCCTGGCTTGGTGACGTGCTGGTGACCCTCCCTGGCTTGGTGACGCGCTGGTGACCCTCCCTGGCTTGGTGACACGCTGGTGACCCTCCTTGGCTTGGTGACGGGCTGGTGACCCTTCCTGGCTTGGTGACGCTGGTGAACCTTCCTGGCTTGGTGACGCGCTGGTGACCCTCCCTGGCTTGGTGACGCGCTGGTGACCCTCCCTGAGTTGGTGACGCTGGTGACCCTCCCTGGCTTGGTGACGCGCTGGTGACCCTCCCTGGCTTGGTGACGCTGGTGACCCTCCCTGGCTTGGTGACGGGATGGTGACCCTCCCTGCCTTGGTGACGCGCTGGTGACCCTCCCTTGCTTAGTGATGCGCTGGTGACCCTCCCTGGCTTGCTGACGCGCTGGTGACCCTCCCTGGCTTGGTGACGCGCTGGTGACCCTCCCTGGCTTGGTGACGCGCTGGTGACCCTCCCTTGCTTAGTGATGCGCTGGTGACCCCTCCCTGGCTTAGTGACGCGCTGGTGACCCTCCCTGGTTTGGTGACGCTGGTGACCCTCCCTGGCTTGGTGACGCTGGTGACTCTCCCTGGCTTGGTGACGCGCTGGTGACCCTCCCTGGCTTGGTGACGCGCTGGTGACCCTCCCTGGCTTGGTGACGCGCTGGTGACCCTCCCTGGCTTGGTGACGCGCTGGTGACCCTCCCTGGCTTGGTGACGCGCTGGTGACCCTCCCTGGCTTGGTGACGCTGGTGACTCTCCCTGGCTTGGTGACGCGCTGCTGACCCTCCCTGGCTTGGTGACGCGCTGGTGACCCTCCCTGGCTTGGTGACGCGCTGGTGATCCTCCCTGGCTTGGTGACGCGCTGGTGACCCTCCCTGGCTTGGTGACGCGCTGGTGACCCTCCCTGGCTTGGTGACGCGCTGGTGACCCTCCCTGGCTTGGTGACGCGCTGGTGACCCTCCCTGGCTTAGTGACGCGCTGGTGACGCTCCCTGGCTTGGTGACGCTGGTGACCCTCCCTGGCTTGGTGACGCTGGTGACCCTCCATGGCTTGGTGACGCTGGTGACCCTCCCTGGCTTGGTGGCGCTGGTGACCCTCCCTGGCTTGATGACGCTGGTGACCCTCCCTGGCTTGGTGACGCTGGTGACCCTCCCTGGCTTGGTGACGCTGGCGACCCTCCCTGGCTTGGTGACACGCTGGTGACCCTCCCTGGCTTGGTGACGCTGGTGACCCTCCCTGGCTTGGTGACGCACTGGTGACCCTCCCTTGCTTGGTGACGCACTGGTGACCCTCCCTGGCTTAGTGACGCTGGTGACCCTCCCTGGCTTGGTGACGCTGGTGACCCTCCCTGGCTTGGTGACGCTGGTGACCCTCCCTGGCTTGGTGACCCTCCCTGGCTTGGTGACCCTCCCTGGCTTGGTGACGCTGGTGACCCTCCCTGGCTTGGTGACGCTGGTGACCCTCCCTGGCTTGGTGACGCTGGTGACCCTCCCTGGCTTGGTGACGCTGGTGACCCTCCGTGGCTTGGTGACGCTGGTGACCCTCCCTGGCGTAGTGACGCGCTGCTGACCCTCCCTGGCTTGGTGACGCTGGTGACCCTCCCTGGCTTGGTGACGCTGGTGACCCTCCCTGGCTTAGTGACGCTGGTGACCCTCCATGTCTTGGTGACGCTGGTGACCCTCCCTGGCTTGGTGACACTGGTGACCCTCGCTGGCTTGGTGACGCGCTGCTGACCCTCCCTGGCTTGGTGACGCTGGTGACCCTCCCTGGCTTGGTGATGCTGGTGACCCTCCCTGGCTTGGTGACGCTGGTGACCCTTTCTGGCTTGGTGACGCTGGTGACCCTCCCTGGCTTGGTGACGCTGGTGACCCTCCCTGGCTTGGTGACGCGCTGGTGACCCTCCCTGGCTTGGTGACGCTGGTGACCCTCCCTGGCTTGGTGACGCTGGTGACCCTCCCTGGCTTGGTGAAGCTGGTGACCCTCCCTGGCTTGGTGACGCTGGTGACCCTCCCTGGTTTGATGACGCTGGTGACCCTCCCTGGCTTGGTGACGCTGGTGACCCTCCCTGGCTTGGTGACGCTGGTGACCCTCCCTGGCTTGGTGACGCTGGTGACCCTCCCTGGCTTGGTGACGCTGGTGACCCTCCCTGGCTTGGTGACGCTGGTGACCCTCCCTGGCTTGGTGACGCTGGTGACCCTCCCTGGCTTGGTGACGCTGGTGACCCTCCCTGGCTTGGTGACGCTGGTGACCCTCCCTGGCTTGGTGACGCTTGTGACCCTCCCTGGTTTGGTGACGCTGGTGACCCTCCCTTGCGTAGTGACGCGCTGGTGACCCTCCCTGGCTTGGTGACGCTGGTGACCCTCCCTGGCTTAGTGACGCGCTGGTGACCCTCCCTGGCTTGGTGACGCTGGTGACCCTCCCTGGCTTGGTGACGCTGGTGACCCACCCTGGCTTGGTGACGCTGGTGACCCTCCCTGGCTTGGTGACGCTGGTGACCCTCCCTGGCTTGGTGACGCTGGTGACCCTTCCTGGCGTAGTGACCCGCTGGTGACCCTCCCTGGCTTGGTGACGCTGGTGACCCTCCCTGGCTTAGTGACGCGCTGGTGACCCTCCCTGGCTTGGTGACGCTGGTGACCCTCCCTGGCTTGGTGATGCTGGTGACCCTCCCTGACTTGGTGACGCTGGTGACCCTCCCTGGCTTGGTGACGCTTGTGACCCTCCCTGGCTTGGTGACGCTGGTGACCCTTCCTGGCGTAGTGACGCGCTGGTGACCCTCCCTGGCTTGGTGACGCTGGTGACCCTCCCTGGCTTAGTGACGCGCTGGTGACCCTCCCTGGCTTGGTGACGCTGGTGACCCTCCCTGGCTTGGTGACGCTGGTGACCCTCCCTGGCTTGGTGACGCTGGTGACCCTCCCTGGCTTGGTGTTATACATTTGTAATATTCATCAATTTCAGTAACAAAAGCATAAAACATTGAAGCTCCTATATGTAGGTAACTGGTTGAGAGAAGCAACAGGTTGATGAGTCAGATACTTGTTCAACACTTGGGTGTCTTTACTGAGGAAACTTTTCTCCAGCCAGTGACTTCCTCAGTCTAATACAGAGAGGAATGGTTGAAGATTAGGAGTTTAAGGTAATCAGTCCCTCAGTCTGTACTGGACTGAGGAAGCCACTGGTTGGCGAAATGTTTCTACAGTAGATACTCAAGTGGTGCACAAGTGTCTAATTTATCAAGCTCATATATAACTGATCTATTTCTAACAGTCTTGGGAATATTTCATGGTGTGATAAGATATACAAGTTGGTAATCTGAAGAGGACGTTATCGTTTCCAGTGAACATAGCGTCTTTAACGAAATGCTGAACCCGTGTGAGTCAGTCATCGTATACATTAGTGAATACCGCGATCCATCTTCCACTTGTATTGTTTGAGAAGCTCAGTGATTCTTCTCCTTGGCGTGTAGAGGGAGCATCTCTTTCTTTCCAGTTTACTTCTTTTCTACTTTTTCCTAAGAGTAATGTATCTTAATCACACTTCAGCTGCCAAAGAGTTGATCCTTTCAAGCTACTGGTTCGGATCAATGTTAATTAAGATATCTTCCCAGCTTGTTTCATTAAGGACTTAATTCCAGTTTATGTTTAGCTGTTAAGGTTAAATTTGGTGAAGTCATCCTGGTAACTGTTTATATTTTGTTAGGATCCCTGTCCACAGAAGCTTGAACCTCGGTTTAGGTTGTGATCTCCATTAAATGTCTTCGATACTATCATATTTCTCACCAAGTCATCATTATTCATGAATATGAAATCAAGTGTGTTTCCCAGACTTGTTGGCTCTGTGATCAGCCACGCTGTGGGTGATGCCATGATGCACATTTAAACATATTGAAACGCCGAGATATTGACGCAGACACGCTGGAAAATAAACCTTATTGGAACAACATTTCGCTCTGTGTAGACCACTTGGTATTGGTCAACACAGAGCCAGAAATTCTCCCAATAAAACTCTAATGATTTTTAAATCTGTACAGAGCGAAACGTTGTCGAAATTAAAGCTCATAATCTGATAAAGCTCTATAAGGCGAACGTTGTCCCAGTAAATACATGTTCCGTACGTAACCTGTTGACCAATGTCGACACTACAGTCACCAGAGTTATCGTAAGTCTGGTATTTTAATATTTAATTCAGAATACGTGCGGTTATTATCTGAGTATATGCATGAGCCTAATACGTGAGTAGTCATTCAAATATTAAAGAGAGAGAGGAGTGTATGCATGTGTGTGAGAGAGAGAGCGAGAGAGAGAGTAGTGTATGTGAGAGAAAAGTAAGATGAAAGTTGCCAGAAATATCTTTTCAGGATATCTAAGTTATTTACTGCAACTGACTTTTCAGACGTTTTTTCATCCATTATCGAGATCATGAAAATAATAATAAATATTTATTCTGAAATTATGTCACTAGATCATAGTACTTAAAATATTAATTAGAATATGTGTATAAAGAATCTAAAATTGAAACATTATAACCTATGAAATAAATATTTACATATAGGCACAGTAAACTTTCCATTAACAAAATGCTGTACGATTCCTTAAATAATAATTATAATTAATTATTATCATTATTATTATTATTATTATTATTACATTTCACGCAAGGTAACAGGTATATGTTGTTACTTCTACTTACACATAGGTCATTCTACATATATATGTACACATACATGTATACACACTCATTTGAGTTTTCTTCTATTTTCTTAATGGTGATTCTATTGTTTTATTTCCTCTTAATTATTATTAATATTATTGTAGTTTTTACTATTATAATTAGTTTAATACCTATCAACTACACAAGGGTCAGTATGACTGCATGTCACCTGTCTATTAGAAGTCAAGAATAAACGAACAGTCGTATAAGACCAGTCTTGATGATAACTGGGATCCCCTAACAAAAGATCAAAGTGTTACCACTGTGTACCAAGTGTAAAGCACTCTCAACAATAGTCAGGAATAGATCAACACTGTACTATGATATAATGACTTTCCGGATATAGCAACTCTCATTGAACACACATACACACACACACACACGTATATATATATATATATATATATATATATATATATATATATATATATATATATATATATATATATATATATATATATATAAAAGTATATAAAAGTGTTTCTTGTTTTCCTGGTGACTGCCATGGTGGGAGAAGGCCGGTGTGCACTCAGTGAGGTAATTAACTTCTACACCGCGACACTGTCTCAATAAAAGTTTATTTTTAAACGTCTCTCCTGTCTTCATTATTATCTTGAATAAAACTTGTAGATCCGGAAAAAAAACTTCCTTTTAGAGTCATTTGATTTTCTCAATTGAAATACGCTGAAAAAAAATTAAACAATTGCCTAAATAGTTTCCTTTCTTATTTTCTTATAGTGTGGCTAAACTGCTGCCTTGTCTTTGTTTTGTTTTTAAATAAAAGAGCGACGATTGTCTTTAAATTTACTTGCTAAAACAAAACAAAAAATAGCATGAATTATTTTCTTTCTGCAGATAACATTGACTTTGTCCTCTCCCTTTGTGTCTTTTTTCACTTCTCTCTCCTTTTATCTTCGAGTATTTTTAACTTACACTGGCTGCCTATAATTTAGCATCTCTTTGTGCGTAAATCCCCCCCCCTCTATCTCTCCCGCCGTCCCTGCCCTCTCTCTCTCTCTCTCTCTCTCTCTCTCTCTCTCTCTCTCTCTCTCTCTCTCTTTCATTGTTTCCATTAACCACAGTGATCACTAACAGCTCTGTCCTCCTGGTCTATATATATATGTCCAGACGTCCAGCCGAGTACCAATAAAGTCCTAAGGGTCAACTAACCCTATCATAAAATACTGAATTGTTTCTAGCTGTACACAATAACTGTCCGTCTAGTTGTATACAAAACTGTCTAGCTGTATGCAACTTCTGCATCTCTAGTTGTATGCAATAGATGAGGTGGGGGGGGGGGCGTTACCTAAACTAGTATGTCAGGCTTAGACTCTGCTGATTGCACAAGTCTTATCAAGACCGTAATTCACGCATCATAAATGGTATACAATACGGACAAATTGATGAGTAAGACACATATGCCACATTTAGGTATCTTCATTGACGAAATGATTTGCCTCAGTAGCAGGTCTCGTCAGTCAGATACAGAGATTACTAAGAGTGTATGGGGGACTGATTACCTCAAAGTATCTCTCCCGTTCTGCTGTCTGGGATTACATTTCATCTCATTCAGCTGCTACCTGAGCGGTACACATGTGATCTGCTTTTAATTCACCTTCACTCCATCAAGATTATTACGGTACACTGACCACAACAGTCAGTATTCAGTATAAGATTTAGGCTACATACCATCCTAAATTTTTTTAAAGCACAGCTTTATTAGCTCTGTTCATGAACGAAAAGTTGTCCCAATTCAGGTTTGTTCAGCAGCTTGTACAAGGCTTTTCTTCATCAATGGGGTCACATAGCGCCTGGGGAATGTAATATAATTCAGGGAAATGGGAGAAGGACCTATTCCCTTTGATCAAGAGCACTTCACCTGCATACAGTAACCCTCTTAAAAGGCGTAACTAACTTCAAGAATATTTTAGCGTTAAATTATGGCTTAACATTAACTATTTGTATATTCAATGATTTTTTTTATTATTATTATCACACTGGCCGATTCCCACCAAGGTAGGGCGGCCCGAAAAAGAAAAACTTTCACCATCATTCACTCCATCACTGTCTTGTCAGAAGGGTGCTTTACACTACAGTTTTTAAACTGCAACATTAACACCCCTCCTTCAGAGTGCAGGCACTGTACTTCCCATCTCCAGGACTCAAGTCCGGCCTGCCGGTTTCCCTGA